>NC_054708.1:22936942-23209633 GCF_016097555.1 Gigantopelta aegis | reverse complement strand
TCAAATTTTAATTAAGAAGGAATATTTTGTATTCTTCAGATACTATACAGAAGCCAAGCGTATATAGCTACTTGCCTGAAAACAATGCATGTATTCCCTGTTTCCTATCTCCGTAATATTTATACATGAAATACACTATACATGATGAATGCATATATAAAAAAAAAATCTGAAAAGTATATCTTACAATAAAAGGGCAATTGAGACATATTTTATTCAACAGCGTTTTAGAATTGTTACTATTGTAAATTAAAGGGACATTCCTGAGTTTGCTGCAATTTTTAAGATGTTATCAACTAACAGAAACTTTTTAACGATTATAATTACATATCAAATATATTTTTCTGCATAAAGATGTTTCAGATCGTTGTAATATTTGTACTAAGTTAAATTTCATTTTATTGCCGAAACAATATTTGTTTCATTCGTACGAAATTATTTGAAGACAAAATCCAGTTTGGGCTTCTTACAAATATTAAGACGACCAGAAACATATTGAATATACAGACACTGATAGTCTAAACAAAAAAATATATTTAATATGTAAGTTTAATCGTAGAAATGTTTTATTAGTCGGAAACATCTTACACTGCAGCAAACTCAGGAATGTCCCTTTAAAGTCCAAAGGGATATAAATGAAATATGTTAATTAATAACGACATCAACAATAACAACAATAATATTATTATTAATACATTTTTAACATCTTATAAATATGGGTATAATCAACAACACATTTGTCGAGACGGTAATGCGAAATAACTATGCTATGTGGATCATATCTAGAAATATTCCACCAATGTATTCCTGGGCATGTTCACCCAAACAAAATAGTCCGCTTGGTTGAATTTAATTTAGGGTTTACATTAACGGCGAACTGCCAGTGCTAAGTAGTTTGTTCCCAGTCACCTGCGGACGGGACAAAACCGACACCCAAATAACAAGGCACTATTTTAGCTTGGTAGACAGCAGTATTATGTTGTAATACGAAATCTATTAACTGGACAACAAAGGATCAAAAGAAAGAAACACCTTTGTGCATTAGTGCAAACAGGATAAATTACTTAATGATTTAATTCCGTCTTGTTGTTTTCTTTCCCGAACATTCTTTAATGCATTTTCATTTTCAACTTATTTTCGTGCTTATATCCAATTAAGGTTCAAGCACACTGTCCTGGGCACACATCTCAGCTATCTGGGCTGTGTCTCCAGGACAGTGGGTTAGTTGTTAGTTGGTAGTGGTTAGTGAGAAAGGAGAGGGTGTAGTGGCCTACCAATTGAACTCGCTCTGGGTTGGATTTGAATGATTTTTTTTTTGATTTTTAATGTTGTTAATAATTCTCCATGTTTGTAGAAATTGTTTTAATATTATGACCAGATTTGATTATAAACAAATTGGTGTATGAAAATTGTGTGTGTGTGTGTGTGTGTGTGTAATTACCTCACATTTAATACCTGACCCCTCCAATTTACCCGCCCCCCTTTCCCCTCCAATTTACCCCCCCCCCCCCCTTTCCCCTCATCCCCCGGTTGACGGCATCTTTCGACGCCTATAGATGCGAAAACATTTATGGCAGACATTCATTTCAGCAGTATTTGTTTTCTTAGCTCAGCTGACGTGATTGGGTCGTAGGATGGAACCTCCGTGACGAACACATTCGAGTTTTTCCCCGTCCTAACTAGTGCCCCAAGACCGGTATCTCAAAGCCCATGGTAAGTGTGGGAAAGTATATACAAATGTAGAGACCAGTGTTTCCATCTGCCTGTCTCAATGCCCTCTTCCAATATTAATAAGGAGTCACTAGAAAATAAAGGTAGGTCGGTCTCCGTGACAAAGCTGTTAAGCCACCAGGTTACGTTTAGTAGGCCTATATAGGTTAAAGTTTGTTGTGTTTAACGACACCACTAGATCACATTGATTTATTAATCATCGACTATTGGATGTCAAACATTTGGTAATTTTGACACTTAGACTTAGAGAGGAAACTCGCTACATGTTTTCATTAGCAGCAAGGGATCTTTTTATATGCACCACCCCACAGACAGGATAGAACATACCACGGCCTTTGATATGTCAGACGTGGTGTACTGGCTGGAATGAGAAATATCCCCATGAGCCCACCGACGGGGATCGATTCCAAACTGGCTGTGCATCATACGGACGCTTCACCACCTAGATACGTCCCGTCCCCCGCCTACATAGATAGTTACGTAGAACTTTATGTAATTCTATTTACTCCTTTTTAGCAATTTAGCGATTTTAGTTTAAATGTTGCAGACAATTATTCGTAGATGTTGGATATGGAACTTAAAAAATAAAATAAAATTGTTATGGTTCCTGGGGAAATAACTCCGTTGAATAAACGCCGATTTTGTTTTTCAAATTTATTACTCCCCACCCCCAACCCCGATTTTTAAAATTAATATATAGGTGGGAAAAAGTACTAACTGACTAAAATAAAGCTAGATTAATGAAAGATGAGAAAGAGCGAGACGGAGAAAAAGACAAGTAGACAATCACCAGATATAGGAGAGAGAGAGAGAAAGACAGAGAGAGAGAGAGAGAGAGAGAGAGAGAGAGAGAGAGAGAGAGAGAGAGAGAGAGAGAGAGGGGGGAGGGAGAGAGAGAGACCAGGAGAGGGGGGAGAGACAGAGAGAGGGAGAGGGAGAAAGAGACTGTGTGAGTAGTGTGTGGAGAGGTAAACACTTGAGTTTGGTCCCACCCCTATCATCTACTTTCTAAAAACTCCTGGTCACAGCGGGCGTACTCTTGTGATTTTGAAAATGTTTTGATCTTTTTTTCTAAAAGAAACAGTTCACCATGTTAGCAGGAAATAAAAAAAGTGAAAATTTGGAACGTATTTAAAAAATATTTTACAATAAAACGACAACTGTATGCAGGCAACACCTTTTCATGCACACTCTTTGGAGCCATGACTTTGCTGTGTCCTTTATGTCACACGTGGTTCGTTGCGAAGAAATCATAAAAGACTGACATTTCATCGAACCCGTGCCTCTTATTTCACAGCAAGCGCCGGCGCTCTATAGGCGTGTGCCCAGCGGTGTGGCGCATTGGAAAATAGGACCGCCTTGTTCAATGAGCGCGGGCCGCCGTCTCAGTGTATTGCGGTAAATAAACCGACGTGCGCCTCCTTTATCCATCCGCGTCACTAACAAGAATAAAGTTCCTAGTCTAACTGCGATGCCCTATACGCACTGGCGTCTACGAAATCACACGACTGATACTACAATTCTTACATTTCACAGTCGTTGAAATGCAAATCCTATACACAACGACCGAGAGGACTCGTTTGTAACTACTCTGACGCCGATTTCAGCAGGTACCCGTTAGTGGCGGATTGATATACGATAACACCGGCGGCACATCAACTTGGCACGAGCAAACTTTGTTGAAGGAAGGAAATAAGGACTATACCGAAGTTGGAAGTACTTTGCGGGACCAACGCTCGGATATTACCTGGGATTTAATACACGCGGAGTAAATGTTTATGGAACATGAACATGTCCCTAACTTGATGATCGAGGATTATTATTTCTGTGCGAAATGCAGTGTGGTGTTCGGTGGCTCGTAGTTCCGATTTTTGTGCTTCTTCTGTGTAGTGTTAAAGGTGAGGACATTCCTATAGAAATAATACGGGCATCTCTTTCGGGAGGGTCGTTAACTTTTCGTATCACACGGCATGTGTTTTAAAGACATAATATATCTGCATTATGTTATCTGTTAAAAAAAACACCTGATTTTATACGCGTGTGGTTATCGCATTTGTATTATGAAATGTACAGATATGTTTTCGTTTAACGGGACTTTTAAAAAACTTAGCGTGTGTTGCTTTGCTCGCAAAACTTTCTTTGTTCGCTTTTTCCCCCGATAGCGGTAAATTAACAGGCGGGTTGTAGCTATAAATAAATCGGGAATGCCAGTGTTTTAGGGGTGATGTTTAGAAAGTTTCTTAGTAGTGGTTCTAGTATTTTATGTTTACAATTATTTATGTTCTACATAATATTACTACTATTTTTACACACACTGTATTCTGTTTATTGCAGGTGACATTTATTCTCATCAGACATATGTAAATATTAAAATAGGCCTACAGGATATAGTTTTTTTAAAAACAAAAACATATAATTGTTTGACTGGCAGGTCTGTTACTATATATGTAATTGGTTTATGTATGTCTATGTATGTGCAATTTAATTATTATAAAACATTTCTTTAGGCTAACTGTTCATTGGGTAAAATGTCTGTCTGCCACTCTCATCACTTTTTAAACTTTAGGATTAGACTTGCTAATCATTTATGGTCCCTCTTTATATCAGTGGGGTGGAGGGGTAGGCAATATCTTTTCAAAAACATTTAACCCCAAATTTTGACAAAATTAATTTTTCTGTATTATATGGGTAGTCTCAGATAATAAGTTATGACTCATCAACTGAGGCCAAATATACAAACACAAAAAACTACATTACATCATTGACTGTACTAAAATAAAATCAAGTGACAAACTAACCATATATTGTGTTACACCAGATAATTCTAGTTTTAAATGCATAATTTTTGGAGTATTTTAATGTAATATTTATTTACCACATTTATTTATACTAACACATCACTTTGAAAATACAGTTCACATGTATTATGTATACAGGTAGTCCGAAGGAATGTAGAAAGTGTTGTTCCTTTTACCTCCGAATATTGTTACATACTCCATATATATAGCTGGTATTCACAACTTGTGACACCATGTTTCAACCGTTTCTCAACTGAAATAGTGCAAAATACAAAATTTGCCCGCCATTTTAAATTTGCTAAATAGAGGGAAGCAGCTGGCTCTGCACATTAAGAAAAGTATTGCACTGGTATACAGGGAAAGGAAAGGAAGGTTTGTTGAACAGCACCAGGGCACATTCTTTTAGGCTAAGCCACGAAACCCAGGCCTGGTAGGTATTGGGTTCATGTCCCACCAGAGGCAATGTGAGTTTTTTCATTCCAGTACCATTTCCAACCCTGTGTTTGCTCAATGAGAAGGTGTACACTGAGTTTCACTAGATTATGGATGTGTCTCCCAAGTGTACGATCCTAACCAGAGGAGGGGGGGGGGGGATAACTACCCAGCATGCATTGTAGGTTTCGTGTACCATGGGCTCGGGTGATACCGAGATAGCTCAGCTGGCAACCAGTGTGAAGCACTGTCAAGTAGTCCGACACTGAAAGAGAATACTGCGACTTCACCATTAGTGTAATTATGTTATCATCATCTAATTATTTGTTTGTAATATCCAAACAAACAGTATTTTGGTCTGGTATTTTTCTTGCATTTCATCTTTTAAAAAATCATTCAAACGTGATTCTGTTCGATTGAACTATCAACACATTGATTAATTAAATAGGAAACATGATGTATACATACTTTCAATAGTGCAGTGTTCGAGATTAACAGTATCCCGATATCCCGGGGATACCAGAATTTAATTTTGGATACCAGACTTCAAGAACCCAGTATCCCACTGGGATACCATATAATACTAAACTCCAGGTGGGATAACAGATTTTGAAATGTTAGTATCCAACTGGGATACTGCCCCAAAATTTTAATCTCGAACACTGTAGTGGTAAGGAATCATTTTCATATATACTTTCTCCACAGACAGGGCAACATTGAGACTTTGATACACCAGTTTTGAAGGTACTGGGTGGAATGGGAAAAACTGGGGTTCACTGATGCTGTTAGATCCTGTGATCCAGCATACCTCAGTTTGTTACTCCACCAATAAGTTACATTTTACCCCAGACAAGACAACACAGGTTTCAAGAGTGTAGGCATCGAAATAAGCAATGTTTCTGTTAACCCAGTGCTACAAAATACACACCTGGTAACCAATATGTTACATTGTATTTATGTTTCCATAGTGATATCACTATAAAATTCATGGCTTCTACGTTATGGTAGCCCTACTCTCATAGCTAGTGATATTCAATGTTGGGCTAGTAAATAACTACTACTGCCATGCCTGATATTAAAAATAAAGTATATATCCCTCAAGATTGATCGTATATCAGGCAAGCGCTGTACCACTGAGGTATGTCCTGCCCGCTGTGTGATCTTGAATGACAATTTAGACCTTGTAAGTTGTGATATTCACTCTGAAAGGTAAACACATTCCATCATTCGCAGATCAATCCATCAAAGAGGTAATAGGTGGATTGGCAGCTAATGGATTGTGGATCTGATTAGGTAATAAATCATCAAATTAATTAAAAATAATCACAGTGAGACTTTGGCAACAACCTGTATATACATTAAAAAAAAAAACCCACTATGCATGCAGGGCTATTATAATTTTTTTTATAAAAGTCACTAGCCATGGGATCAGTGATTTAAACAATTTCCTAGCCATGATTAAAAATTCACTAGCCCTATACAATTTTACTCATAGTGATAATCAGATACGTCGCATATAGAGGAAGGTGGATCTTAAAACCCCTTGGATTTAGGGAGATGATATTCATATTTACTAAATAAACTTAAATACAGCATTTGACAACTTCTTTTCTTTTTACTAGACATTGGGCATGGCGATTTTAGTTCTTTACTAGCTCAACATAGAATATCGCTAGCCATGGGAGCGGGCGGGGCTACCATAATCTAGAAGCCCTGGCATGGATAACTTTAGTCTGAAAGCATTATTAATTTAAACTTTAAAACGGACCATACAAATGAATGAACATACATACATACTGATTTACATACATACATACAGATACAGACACACGCTACTACATACATACATACATACATACATTGAATGTCAAACATTTGGTAATTTTGACATATAGTCTTGGAGAATGAACCCACTACATGTTTTCATTTGTAGCAAGGGATCTTTTATATGCACAATCCCACAGACAGGGTAGTACATACCACAACCTTTGATATACCAGTCGTGGTGCACTGGCTGGAACGGGAAACAGCCAAATGGGCCCACTGGCATGCATTGATCCTGGACCGACTGTGCATTAAGAGAATGCTTTACCACTGGGCTGCGCCCCGTCCCCATTTTTCAAGACAAGTGATCACGTTTAATTTAAAATTTAACGATAGGAGAAAAAAAAGTCACTTGCCAAACAAGCTACACATGCCACCTCATAAATAAATATCTACAGTGAAACTGTAGCAAGTAGAGAATAAACAGAAATAAATAATTAAAGCACAACACAAAAGGTATGTGATTATATGTTAGGAAATTGGTTTTAGGGACAAAACACATTAAATTTAATAACAGCACACAGTAAATCAATACTTTCCTTTTAAGCATGTTTTGGAGTGAATTTAGGTTTTTTTCACACAGTCATTTTAACATATTCTCATACATCTAAATGAGAGGAAATAAATAGGCTGCCTATCAATGCTATTTTTGAAAGTTAGCCAATTCTTTTTTCATTTCTTTAAAACATTACTGATAATATTGATATAGCCATTAATTGGGCTTAACCCTACAGAAAAACTTATAAAATATAAATTACATACATGTTTGTATGTATGAAACCTAGAGGGGAAAATGCTTAAAACCAAATGTATTATGTCATTTAATTAATATAATTTTTTAATGGAGAAGCTGTTTTATTATTAGATACTACATTTATTATATAAAAAAGGGAAAATTCTCATTAAACAACCCTAACAACACAAAATTATTATTATGCTTTTCATGTTTAATGTAATTTCCCTTAAACTGATGTATATTATTGTTTAAAAAAGAAATGTTTTATTTAACAATGCACTCATCATATTTTAATTTCAGTTATATGACGTTAGATATATGGTTAAGGACCACAGAGATAATTAGAGAGGAAACCCGCTCTTGTTACCCCCATAGGCTACTGTTTTCGAAGATCCCTTGCTGCTAATTTTTTTCTAAATCTTTTCCCTATTTAGTATGAATTCAAAATGCCCATGCAAAAGGCACTGTATCTTACAAAAAACCAACAACAAACACAACCAATAACAAACTAAGCATCCCTTAAATTTAAAACATTATTTTGTTTCCTATTTAGTACAATATATATGTACACACAGCACACCCAGCCAACAAGCAACACAAGCTATTCCCTTTATATATATACCCTGTATGTGGTGGAATTTGGCTGCTTGCTCAAGTGTAACTGACAAGGGTGTCATTCTGTGCTGTGTTTTCAATGAAGCGTCCATCACGGCAGATGTTCCGGATTGAAAAGGGGGTCGCAGGTTTCGTCTCCGAGACAGCTGGTGGATGTTCCCACGCTAGGAAGCAGGACTTGTTGCCCTTCAACAGAGGACTCCTGCACACCAAATGTTATCTTTTGTGGCCAAGCCACGCTAATGGGATAGGGATATAAGCTTACATACTTTATTAGCTAGCGTCCTGTTGATTTGAAGGGCCAGCTTGAAAACCCATTAGAAAAAGTCTTTGTTTAAAAAGAGAGAAAAACGGAAAGGGAAGGCTATTTTGTTACATGTTCGTAATTGAAATTTGGTTTTTTCTTTAATGTGTTATTTATGAAATAGTTTCATGTTTGTAGGAAGATTTTCATTTATTTTTCTAATTTCTTTTTAAAAATCTCTGTTTCTACCTGTACTCTGTATGGCTAAATTAATTCAGTAATATATATTATGAATACGGAATTTGTTGCTGCATTTATCAATTGTGATGAATTTAATCAAAATTGATTGACATGAATAATATTTTTTATCATTAAATCATCAGTAATGGTTTGGCTAGTAGACATACATTTTATAATTAATAATATAATGTGATATTCAAATTAACGAGTACAAAAGATGAAAAGATAAGTTAATTATTTTGAAATTGTTTGCTAAGAAGGTGAAGTATAAAATGGCTAAGAAAAAAGAACAGTTTGTTTTGTTTAACGACACCACTGGAACACATTGATTAATTAATCATCGGCTATTGGATGTCAAACATGATAATTGTGACGCATGCAAAAAAAAGAAGAAAGATAAACATTGATTAAATGTATGTTTAGATGAACTAAGTACCAACTAGTTTGTAACAAGTTATATCAGTTTAAATCCAATAATATTTGTTTAATGGTACCCCAGCACATTTTGCACTACGGTTACATGGGTCGAAATTTAGTTTCCCCATCCCAACCAGTGCCTCACAACTGGTATATCAAAAGCTGTGGTATGAGCTGTCTTGTCTGTGGGAAAGTACATAAATAAAATATCTGTTACTGCTAATGGAAAAAATGTTTGACATCCAGAAGCAGAATATTAATAAATCAATGTGTTTTAGTGGTGTTGTTAAACAAAACAAAGTTTTAACTTTCATCTGGACGATACCACTTAAGCATATGTATTGATTAATTAATCATTAACTATTCAATGGCAAACGCATTTGGTAATTCTGATACGTCTGGCCTTCAGAGGCAACCAGCTAAACCTTTCCGTTTATAAGCAAAATTATCTTTTTAGACACTATATTATGCACTACACCCGCAGACAGAACAGTGCTCCTACCCCAGTGTTAGATATATACCAGTTGTGGGGCAGTAGTTGGGATGGTTAAAAAAAAACCCTCACAAGTAAGACTGAGGAGAGGGTTTGATCTCATACCCCAAGCACTTCAATTCAGTGTTCTATCATATGAGCTAAATCTCACCTTTGAAACACACTAAGCACTGGACTGTTAAAATATTAGTGTGGATGGGAGAGGGTTCTTGGATGTGAATCCAGAACATACCAACTAATACTCGAAACTAACAGAGGTCAAGGGGCAATTGCCTTTGTGATCTGGGACAGTCAAATTAAATACAACAACAACTTTAAGACAGGACAAGACTTGAAGAAAAAAAGAGCCAATTACCACTCAAAATACACAAAATGTTTTTTTGATAATCAATCTCATAAACAGCTTTGTTTTCCATCAAACAAGTATAATTCAAGTATTATTAATTTAAAAATTAGTGCCAACTGTATGTCAATATCATTAGGAAGACCAATATTATTAAATTAAGTTATATATATATATATATTAAAAAAAATGATTAGTTAAATTTTAAAAATAAAATCAAAATAAAGTTTATGATATCAGTACATGTGATCAGTAGAACTGCTTCTCAGTTTGTAGCATTGGCTTCCAGATTAATATGCCAGAAGCAGAAATTGCTTCCCATTCTACAAAAATATTCTTTAAAAAATAATTTCAGTTCATGGTTTGATGTGAAAAAAAAAGTAAAAGTGTTTTGAAATAACACATTTTAAAACTATCTGTGTGTGCAAGTTAGAAAACAGTCGGCTCAGGAATAAATAACTTGTAGTAAATTCCGTATGTAAACAGATTTCCTTATGCGAAGGACTATAAGTCTGGTCATGGAGGCCAGTTTGAGACTTAAGGTAGATACCATTTCAACTTATTTTCGTGCTTATATCCAATTAAGGTTTAAACACGCTGTCCTGGACACACACTTCAGCAATCTGGTCTGTCTGTTCAGGACAGTGTGTTAGTTGTTAGTGGTTTAATAGTGAGAAAGAAGGTGTAGTGGTCTTACACCTACACATTGAGTTGTTAAAAGTCGCTCTGGTTAGGAGCCGGTACCGGGCTGCGAACCCTGTACCTGCCAGCCTTATGTCCAATGGCTTAACCACGACACCCCTGAGGCTGGTCCCATTCTACAAACTGTTTCTTGGTTTGTACAATAATCGCTGAACTGGTTAAGTGTACTCATAACAACAACATAAAGAGCAGTTGATAGAGATACGGGTTATTACATGTATGCATTTCCAAACAATGCTCTTAATGCAAAAGTGACCAACAGCTGTTGACCAACTTTGACCTTTCAGAGCCAGTTACTTCCTCTGTAATTATTCAGATAATTACTTCACTGCATTAATTGCTCGTTCATGGTGTAGTCTGCTCCGATCAACGCTAGCAGAATTCTAGCTATCGTTTGTCAAACCACCAAATTTGAGGTCGAGTCGAATCTGCCAGATATATTGCACAGCAAATTCACCAAAAAATCTAAATTTGGCTTGATCATACTGAAGTAGATGAAGAATTTGTTAAACAGAAGTTGTCAAACTACTTTTAGTAGTAGTAATAATAGTAATTAATAATATTGATAAAAATATAAACTGTAGTTATTAACAAGCATTGACAAATTATTTATAGATGGTTTACACAAATTATATAAAACTATTCTCCTTGGGACCTTTGGAAATGTGAAGTTTATACATGAAAATTAAACCATAATGTTTGCTTGCTGTTTTTATGGGGTCCATTTATAAAAAAATTTATAAATTTATATATGTTTTTATGGATGCATGCAGGCAACTTCATCAAAGCAATTAATAAATGAGATATACATCTAGTATAGTTTGTGTGATTAATTTCGATTAATCATAAGTTTGTCATTAATGAGATTACCCAACAGCAGCAATAGAGGGGGGTCCATGGGGATGTTTTTAATAATTTTAAATTAATAATGAAGTATATCGGTATCAGAAATTATAGAAGAGGTGGTGAACTACATAAAATGTGCATTTATAAAGGTGAACTAAATTTATGTTGTTTTTGTCAATCTCGCCAACTATTCGTATTATATTAAAGGTTATAGTGTGTACTTTTCAGTTGTTTTGGGTTGCCTTTTGGAGCAGCATATGTGACAAGAGCAGGTTTCCTCTCTTGATCAAGGGTGGGTCGTAACCCAGAGGTTAAGAGCTCACCTGATGTGCGGGCGCTTTAGGATCGATCGCCGTTATTGGGTCCATTGGGCCATTTCTCATTCCAGCCAGTGCACCTTTGATTCCAGCCAGTGCACCATCAAAGACTGTGATACCTATGTGCTATCCTGTCAGTGGGATGGTGTATATAAAAGATCCCTTGCTACTAATGGGGAAAAAAATGCGTGCACTACAATAGCTTGTTCTGAATGTGCACTTAAAGCCCTATGACCTGACCTAATGAGAAAATGTGGCAGGTTTTCTTTCTATATATGTCAAAATTACCAAAAGTTTGTAATCAATAGCTGATGTACTCTAGTGGTGCCGTTAAACAAAACAAATTAACTTTTGACTAAGTGTTGAAAAAAATATGTTAGACACCATAAGCTGTAGGTTAAAATGTGCTGAGGTGTTGTTTAAAAACAAATATTCCATTACCGTCCATTTCTTGCCGAGAAGGGATGTGGGTTTTCACAGCTACTTGCACTAAATATTAATAAAGTCCACTTGTGTACGTAAAGACACATTGTGAATTCATCGCAGACCACAGATTACTGTTGGTGTTCGCTAATGTTTATATTGGAAAACGCTCTGCTAAATGAGATTGTAACCACCCATGAATGAGCAAATCGATGGCGGAGTGTTTAAAACCAGAGTGTTCAATTATCCAATCAATGTCAATCAATATTTGTTATTATTCGCTTGTCGCCTATAGACCTGTTGCAAGCGAACGGCATTATAGACATTCATGTGTATAGACTTCTATTGTAAACATACATTTGTATTTATGTTCAGTCAGACATAAATACTGCAGCTCAATGATTAGACGGGTAGGTAGAGATTTAGTTCAATGATTAGATGGGTAGGTAGAGATTTAGTTCAATGATTAGATGGGTAGGTAGAGATTTAGTTCAATAATTAGATGGGTAGGTAGAGATTTAGTTCAATAATTAGATGGGTAGGTAGAGATTTAGTTCAATGATTAGATGTGTAGGTAGAGATTTAGTAGGTAGAGATTTAGCTCAATAATTAGACGGGTAGATAGAGATTTAGTTCAAAGATTAGATGGGTAGGTAGAGATTTAGCTCAATGATTAGACGGGTAGATAGAGATTTAGTTCAATGATTAGATGTGTAGGTAGAGATTTAGTAGGTAGAGATTTAGCTCAATAATTAGACGGGTAGATAGAGTTTTAATTCAATGATTAGATGGGTTGGTAGAGATTTAGTTCAATGATTAGATGGGTTGGTAGAGATTTAGCTCAATGATTAGATGGGTTGGTAGAGATTTAGTTCAATGATTAGATGGGTAGGTAGAGATTTAGTTCAATGATTAGATGTGTAGGTAGAGATTTAGTAGGTAGAGATTTAGCTCAATAATTAGACGGGTAGATAGAGATTTAGTTCAAAGATTAGATGGGTAGGTAGACATTTAGCTCAATGATTAGACGGGTAGATAGAGATTTAGTTCAATGATTAGATGTGTAGGTAGAGATTTAGTAGGTAGAGATTTAGCTCAATAATTAGACGGGTAGATAGAGATTTAGTTCAATGATTAGATGGGTTGGTAGAGATTTAGTTCAATGATTAGATGGGTAGGTAGAGATTTAGCTCAATGATTAGATGGGTTGGTAGAGATTTAGTTCAATGATTAGATGGGTAGGTAGAGATTTAGCTCAATGATTAGATGGGTAGGTAGAGATTTAGATTTAGCTCAATGATTAGACGGGTAGGTAGAGATTTAGCTCAATGATTAGATGGGTAGGTAGAGATTTAGCTCAATGATTAGATGGGTTGGTAGAGATTTAGTTCAATGATTAGATGGGTAGGTAGAGATTTAGCACAATGATTAGATGGGTAGGTAGAGATTTAGCTCAATGATTAGACGAGTAGGTAGAGATTTAGCACAATGATTAGATGGGTAGGTAGAGATTTATCTCAATGATTAGACAGGTAGGTAGAGATTTATCTCAATGATTAGACAGGTAGGTAGAGATTTAACTCGATGATTAGACGGGTAGGTAGAGATTTATCTCAGTGATTAGACAGGTAGGTACAGATTTAGCTCAATCAATAGACAGGTAGGTACTGGACTGTGAACCCTGTACCTACCAGCCTGTTGTCATCTGAAGGAAATGAAAATCTCAGACCAAAGATGTGTTGTTGTCCTTGCCCAATGATGTGGAGAATTCCAAGCACCTGCTCTATTGACACTTCCAGACACTTGTTAGTTAACTGTACATTCCAGTCACTGGCTAATGGGTTATCCTTTGATGAGCCGTCCACTGGCCATCAACTGGGTGCTAATTGCCCTGGTCAGCTGATAACTGGTGTAATGGGATTTTCATTATCTCTGTCTCACACACTGGTCAGTGTTATCTTGACCAGTCTTTGTAACTGCTGAGATTGGTAACAGGTTTACAATACTGGGCCATAACATTATGTAACTAACTAACTGGCGGACCTGTTGGTTAATGTATAATTAGCTGGGTATGTATTGTTTATTTTGGCTCACAGAGTTTTCTGTAGCACATTACCGGCCTCAGTCATGCAGTGGTTAAGTCATCTGACTACAGGTTAATAGGTACAGGGTTCACAGCCCGGTACCGGCTCCAACCCAGACCCTCCTGCCACGGAACCCTCCACTGGCAAAGTCAGAGGTCGGATCCATGGTGGGCGTGCCTGAACCTTCGTGGATATGGGCACGTTAAACGAGTTTCCATTCCATTCCAACCCAGAGCGAGTTCTTAAGGGCTCAGTGGGTAGGTGTAAGACCACTACACCCTCTTCTCTCTTACTAACCACTAACAACTAACCCACTAGACAGACAGCCCAGATTGCTGAGGTGTGTGTCCAGGACAGTGTGCTTGAACCTTAATTGGATATAAGCATAAAAATAAGTTGAAATGAAATGTACATTGGAGTTTTTTGTTTCTAGATGTTTATGTAGAAATTAATTGTTAGAATAATTATATGCATTAATTAAATATGTTAGTAAAGAAGTAAACATTAAAAAAAAAATCAAATTAGAAAAAGTAAAATGAATAAAATAATTAAAACAATATTTATGAGATCATAATATAAATATTCTCTGTTGTATATATATATATATATATATTTATTGTATTATTACACCTGATGAAGTGAACTGATGAATAAAAGAGCAATTTGTTTGGTAACATTGGGTAATTTCGACATTTAGAGAGGAAACCCGCTACATTTTTCCCATTAGTAGCAAGGGATCTTTTATTTGCACCACCCCACAGACATAATAGCACATACCATGGCCTTTGATATACCAGTCGTGATGCATTGGCTGGAACGAAAAATAGCCCAATGGGCCAATCGATGTGGATCAATTTCAGACCGACCGCGCATCAAGCGAGCACTTTACCCCCCAAAAAAAGAAAAGAGAAAAAAAGAGCAATTAATTTAATGTGTTTTAAGAAACAACTTGTATTGCATACTTGCTCCATTTATTCTATCCCTTGCTGCCTGTCATAAAATAGTAGCCTATGTGGCGACAGTGGGTTTCCTCTAAAAAAACAGTGTCAGAATGACCATATGTTTGACGTCCAATAGCCAATGATAAGATAAAAAATCAATGTGCTCTAGTGGCATCGTTAAATGAAACAAACTTTACTTTTTTCTACCACTACTAAAACATATTTTTTGTCTTTTATGCAATAAAATACAAGTGAACTGAACTCTGTTTTCTCATCTGTGTAAAAAGCACCATCTGGAGCAATCAGTATGTTACTTTTTTTTTTTTTTGCACTTGGCCTTGTGTGACTTGGTGTTTTTAATCAGTTTGACTCAGTTGAGCAGCATCAAATGCCCGGACATCAAGACACGAGATTGCATGCCGCTTAACACACGGTTGACTGTATGTATCATGTTGTTAGCCAATGTTAAACAACATGGCTATTAATAATTTACATCCCAATTTTTACTGAGCACCTTGTTTGTCAGGAATAGATTTTTACTCGGAGAGCGACCTTAGTTTGAAATTAAAATATTTATGCATTGTGTATGTACAATCAAGCCTTTGTTATACAGGGACCCAAGACTGTCAAAAGTGTGCACTGTTAAAGAGAAGTGGTGTGATGTAGCCCAATGATAAAGCGCTTACTTGATGCACAATCGGTTTGAGATCGATCCCCGTTGGTGGGCCCATTGGGGTATTCTCATTCCAGCCAGTGCACCATGACTGGTACATCAAAGGCTGTGGTATGTGCTATCCTTTCAGGGATGGTGCATATAAAAGATCCCTTTCTGTTAATGGAAACATGTAGCATGTTAACTCTCTTAAAGGGACATACCCTAGTTTTTAAACACTAAGGCATATTTTTCATTATTAGAGCCTTTTATGATCACTGAAATCAAACATTACCTATATTTTATTGTTTTAGATTATCCATTTCCATACAACCGAAGTGTTTCTGTTCATCCTGGTGTTTCTTTTACCACATAATGCATTTTTCATATTTAAAAAAACAAGAAAAGATTATTGAATCGTGTTTTAGTCACAGACTATTGTATTCAGATTTGTTACAGGTTTGTAAATTAACCAAACTTAGAGTCCATTGTTATGGGTTGAAACTAGGGTTTCGGTGAAAAGTATGCCTTAGTGTTTAAAAACTAGGGTCTGTCCCTTTAAGACTCATGTCAAAATTACAAAATTTTGACATCCAAAATCCGATGATGAATAAATCGGTGTGCTCTAGTGGTGTCATTAAACAAAACAAACATTTACTTTAAACTCACAATGATTGCAAACTTGGGACAGTCCCTTTAAAAGACTGGTGGCTGTTTAATGCATGTCATAAATAAAATATTGGATGATTTTCGATAAAACTGAATTTTTAAGAAAGGAAGGTTTATTTAACGACGCACTCAACACATTTTATTTATGGTTATATGGCGTTGGACATATGGTTAAGGACCACACAGATGTTGAGGGAGAAAACCTGCTATTGCCACTTCATGGGCTACTCTTCGATTAGCAGCAAGGGATCTTTTATATGCACCATCCCATAGATAGGATAGCACATACCACAGCCTTTGATGTACCAGTCGTGGTGCACTGGCTGGAGAGTGAGAATTTAAGAAAGGTGATAGCTTAATAGATGTGGCTGTTTAAAGCAGGTTTGACTACTACACAAAATGTCTTGCTGACCGATTTTGTTTTAGATTTCCATTAAATGAATAGTCAGTACTTATTCAGACAGCACTTTGATTGCTTTTTATATGTCAACAGTCATTTAGTATCGGGGATATGTTTCTGATCTATCATCTTTCTCTGTCCAGCCTCCTCATTTAATATTTGCATAAATTATTGTTAGTACTGACTACCGGTAGGTAGATATTTATGTATACATAAAAAAAAAACTTCCAACATTTTAAAAACAAGTTCAAGAAGTCATCTAGTATTTGAAATTGATTTTATTTGATCTTTTGAACCCACTGGCAAATATTGTGCTGTATAAAATTGTACATATCTATATACAGTCAAACCTCTCAAAACCGGACCCTCTGTAAACCGGAATTCCCTCAAAACCAGACGTTTTTCATGGTCCCTTTTTAAATATCTAAAAAGTAAAGTTTGTTTTATTTAACGACGCCGCTAGAGCACATTGATTTTTTATCTTATCATCATTGGCTATTGGACGTCAAACATATGGTCATTCTGACACTGTTTTTTTTAGAGGAAACCCGCTGTCGCCACATAGGCTACTCTTTGTACGACAGGCAGCAAGGGATCTTTTATTTGCGCTTCCCACAGGCAGGATAGCACAAACCATGGCCTTTGTTGAACCAGTTATGGATCACTGGTCGGTGCAAGTGGTTTACACCTACCCATTGAGCCTTGCGGAGCACTCACTCAGGGTTTGGAGTCGGTATCTGGATTAAAAATCCCATGCTTCGACTGGGATCCGAACCCAGTACCTACCAGCCTGTATACCGATGGCCTGCCACGACGCCACCGAGGCCGGTCTTTTTAAATATCTGTGCGGAAGAGAATCTCTCTAAACTGGATACCTCTTAAAACGGGACTTTTTACTTGGGTCCTGAGGGTGTGTGGTTTAGGGGAGCTTCACTGTACTAGTATAGCTTGTATACTGTTCTCCAGAAAACTCAAATACAAAAAACAAGGAAAAATCGCTGACAAATCCGTGAAACAACCCTTCTCACATACCTTATGAAACAACAGTAATTTTATATGTATACATTTAACATTTAAAAAAATCACAGCATTTTTAGTATATTTTAAAACAGAATAAAAATAAATTGGTGTAGGCTATTGGCAAGGGATTTATTTATTTACGATTTGATTTGTTTGGTTTCAAATTTTTAAAAAGAGTTGGCAGAAGTTAATACAACTTTAATAATTAATTCTGACATTATCTTGTTTGATGACGGTTATTATATGTGTGATGATGTTCTTTCAGGTTTCCCATCATGCCACCCAAATCCCTGTCAGCACGGAGCGACATGCATTGTAGAAAGTTCCCAGAACAGCTACTGCAAGTAAGTAATAAAAAGAGTAACCATGACCATGTTTATTGCATACATTTATTTACACATAGTAGATGTACATTATAGTAACCATAACCATGTTTATTACATCTATGTATACATAGATGTACATTATAGTAACCATAACCATGTTTATTACATATATGTATACATAGATGTACATTATAGTAACCATAACCATGTTTATTACATATATGTATACATAGATGTACATTATAGTAACCATAACCATGTTTATTACATATGTATACATCAGGGCTTCTAGAATTTTTATAAAATCCACTAGCCATGGGATCATTGATTTTGAATATTTATTAGCCACAAATAAAAATTCACTAGCCCTACTTTACTTCCAAGTTAATATAATTTTACTAATAGTAACAATGTCACTTAAAGAGGGAGATAGAGCTTAAAAACACCAAGATTGGGGGTGGGATTGGGGGCAGGATGTTCATATTTACAAAATGTACTTAAATGCAGCATTTGACAACTTTTGTTTTTCATTAGCTGTCGGGCATGGTAATGGTAGTTATTTACTAGCCCAACATTGAATATCACTAGCCATGGGAGTGAGGCCACCATAATCTAGAAGCCCTTATACATAGTAGATGAACATTACAGTAACCATAATCATGTTTATTACATATGTACACATAATATACGGTTTAAATTGTATCATGGCAACAACAGTAAATGCTGTGGTTTCGCTTCTTATTTGCTGTTATGCCACAAACATTGGACATCGGTGGCAAAAACAATACTGTGGTTCCCTACCTAGTTTGCCGCCTTGCCATTTCCATACTTTTCATGTTGTATATGTAATGAATAGAAAATTATCATTGGTAAGGTAATATGATAAATGGCATCCATATCGAACTAATTGCATAGGATAGATCCCAGTGCACCAGAGTGAAATAATTTTAGTCTGAGAAAACTTGATAGAAAGTAAGCTGTCTTCTTGACCCTGTTTTGAAGAAAAGTTTTCCTTGGCACCCCTCCAACTTGACTGTTCTTAAACCGAAGGCAACAGTTATTGTGCCCCCCTCCCCCAAACAAAATTAATATTCGACCCTTGATAGTAGTAGATGTGGACAGAAAAGCTATTGCAAGTGAGTAATAATTATATAACTATGAAACATACATATATATACATTACACATGTACATTGTAGATATGCTGAATTTTTTAACAAGATGCTCGTTTGTGCAATAAATTTCTTGCTTTAAGCTCAATGTTATCTTAATGGATGTTGTGTTTCAATGTTTTTGGAAACCGGGCTGCCAAGCTTTGTTTCTATTTCAGGATCGGAGTGTGTTTTGTGGTGTCGTAAAAAATGATTAATTGTATGTGCATTTAGCCATTCTTGAAACTGGAAGTGTTTACGGTTCTATTCATGTGTTTATGTGTACGCCAGGTTTCAGTGAAATATGTTTTTATATTGATGTTCTGAACCCCTTTGAAGTAAATTATTATATAGGTTCTGCTAAAACCACCATAAAAACAGATGCCAAAATTTGTTTATTTGTTTAAAACACAAATGAAATTATTGATTCACATGGGAATTGTGAGGGTTTTTTTCATCCAAATTATTAATTATGAATGGGAGTCACGATTCCTAGTGCTTTATTTATGATGAGAATTTCTTGGTCAATTGTTCTTTTATATTTTATAGTGTTTAATAAAAAAAATTATTGAATTGGATTGGGATTAAATCCCTATAAAATTGAACATATAAAGGAAAACCTTGATCTGTTCTTGTTAAAAGGATTACTGTATGAAATGGATTAGAGAAGATGAAGTTAAAAATAGGATATAAAAAACTGGATCAATATATATTGTTAGCAATTTTGACAGCTTTTGTTTGGAAACAAGGAGTCAAATTCCCTTCTTTCTAAACAGAATTAAGGGAAAAAATACAAAAACTCTTTCTCTTAACTATAAAATTTCCTTGTTGGCCAATGGCAGTTTCAAAATGCTGACAATTTAAAGTCAGAGCTTGGTTTAGTTGAATAGAATGCTTCGTCAAATTATCTTCAAAATATTAATTATTACATAATATTTTTTCACTAAATTAAAATAAAATTTGCAAATTTTTCTTAAAATTCACAATAGACTAGCCCTGAAAGTGATAATTTATAAAGGAAGAAAGAGAAAAAAAAAGAGTCATTAAAAAAAACATATAGAAAAAAGTTTCCTCTATATAATATTTGTAGGAATTCACAACCGAATTTAAAAAAAAAAAAATTATCATCTACTCAGAAATAGGACCCTCGACTATTTAAAGAGCTCCGAGCTATAAACAGTGTCCACACTCACTGACTGACTGTGGGTACATTTTGATATTTAGAAACGCGGAGGGGGCTCTATATCCTCCCACTTGTTGGTCGTGGCTACCTCTGCATCAAGGCGAGAGGTCACCGCTTGGTCTGCGCTGCATGTACAAAAGGTGTGGGTCGTAACGTTTGATGAGGACAAAGGCACACACCAGATGGGATGGCGGTGATGGCCCACGTTTGCTCAGGGCAAAATTACTTGGAAATCTCTTGTATAGGGTAGTGTTGGCAAATAGATAAAGAGCGTTATCTAAAGGTCGAGACTTGATTTTGTTGATCTTCACTGTATGTCAGCAGTTGCCAATGAGATCAACATTTTATTTTCAGAAAACCGAGGTGTCTGCATTTGTGGACTCTTGGAGACATAATTAACATGCGTTTCCTGTCTGTACAGTTTATTTTGTTGACCAGTCAAGAGTTTTGAAATGCATATATATATATATATATATATGTGATAGGGATGAAGAGATGTGTAATATTTATTTAATATTTTAATCATTAAAAAAAAGATTGTTAGAATCATGCATCATTAAATTATGTTTAATTTGCAGTAAACCTTTGTAGTGTTATTTAATCAGTCAATCAGTGAGCATTTTATTTTTTGGCAAAAACTAAAATTATTTGAGAAAAAACTGGAGTTTTAAACAGGGAATGAGAGACATGGCAATTTTTAAGAGTTTTGAAATGCATATATACATGAATGTGATAGGGATGAAGTGGTATATAATATCTATTTAAACAAAATTGTTAGAATCATGCATCATTAAATTATGTTTAATTTGCAGTAAACCTTCTTTGTAGTGTTATTTAGCCCATCAATCAGTCAGTATTTAATTTTTTCACAAAAACATTTTTTATTGGGGAAAAGAAATAGAATTTGAAGCAGGGAATGAGTCAAGGCAATTTTTATGTCTGTATTCATTGTAAAAGAAAATAAAACGAATGTTTGGGTATTGGTATTTGAGCACAGTATGGCTATTTGATGTGTAACAGTAATTACTTTTATATTTACATTTGATCTATAGTAGTATAAGAAAAAAAACCCCTCACAATACTGCAAAATATATATTTTTTATATACACTACCCCCATCCCAAAGGTGTAACAGTTTGTTGTACAAACAATACAGACTCACACATATTTGACATCAATGTATGAAGGGTCACTCAGAGATTGAACTTGAGTACTTCATTAAACAGTTCATTGTACCTGTAGCCAGTGTTCAGGACATGTGTCAGGTGTTGTCTCATATATGTTTATAAAGAAAACAAAAATTATTAACCTATTTTTCATACAGAAACCTTTGTGTTCAACTACTGATTGGTTTCAGTTATCTGAAACTGGTTCTGTATTTCACTGTGTTTTGCATGACAGGACTTAAACACTGACCAATTGTCTGGCTTTATTTCACACTTCATAAACTTTGATTAATTTAAAAATAAATAAATTCTGCACTGTATATTGTAGCAATATTGACAGGCCGCTACCTTCAAAAGGCTAAACAACACTTGTGTTATTAATTTTTCACAAAAACACTTTTTTCCCATCATTCTCTGAAGCCGAGATAACTTGGAATTAATTATTCAGTTGTAATTTGTCCTAATAGGGATCAGCCTGGGACTGAAAGAACTCGAGCCCGCTCGTGATTTTGCACGAGACGTCGGCAGATCACACAACGCCCGCGTAACATCATTTGGTCTTGTGACCCTGCTCGTAAAACATTTTCTGCACCAAAGTCTTTAATTGTTTAACACTGAAAGAATGGAGAAACAATGACTCAAGAAAAATGATTAGTCAGACTCATTCTGAATAGGATTTTGTTTTAAAGCAAGGTTACAAAATGACAGCTGTATTTTCTTTAAAAAAATCCAAATCAACCCCCCCCCCCCCCCCCCCCCCCAAAATATAAAAAACAAACAACAAAGAATGTACATATAAAAATTATTATGAAAGTTATTGTAAAGTTATCAGAAATGTTTGGTTATTACAGCTGTATACAGTGGTTAATATAGTAAATTTCAAATGTTTATATTTGTTAAAAAATATTGTTTTCTTTTTATAAGTGAATTTCAAAGAACCCAGAAATTTTATGACTATAAAAACATTCGCCATTTTATAAAGTGTTTATGAAAATTTGTGTTGTATTAACTTTGAAATAGTTGTGTTATACGGTAAATTATGTTTCACATTTTAATTAATCTCTTGCTTCTCACGCCTCCGTATCCCACAAAACAATATATTTTAAAGTCTTAGGATGCTGGGTTATGTGATTTTGACTTGGGTAATAACATAGTTGATTGATCGATTGGTTACGTGTATTATATTTAGCAGTGACTAAACATATTCCCATCACATGTGCACTACTGTTCTGTGCTACACTGACATTCCAAATGTATTTTAAACAAATTGATTTTGGAAATGATATAGTATTTTTTAAGTGTCCAAAATTAGTCTAAAATTAAACCAAGAAAGAAAACATTTTCAACTGTGAAATTTAAGTAACTGATTGGTGGTTCAATAAAGTTTGTTTTGTTTAACGACACAACTAGAGCACATTGATATATTAATCATTGGCTATTAGATGTCAAACATTTGGTAATTTTTTTATACATAGTCTTGGAGAGTAATCACCTTAATTTAAATCTGAATAACTGACACACAAACAAAATGACGGTTTGTGCGAAATATTGTTCCCTATATGACACTTACATACATTGGCAGTATATTAACTGCGAAAAAACAACATAGAAATAGTGTTTTTCCTAGACATCTATCAAAGCATGGTAAACTAAATACTTTTAAGGCATTTTCACCATTTTCAGGGCACTTTTGTTTTCATTAATGATTAAAGACAAAAAATTAATTGAAATAAAAATAAATGTAATTAAGATGCATGCTTTAATAAATGAATGGCAAAATATATAACATGAATATTTTATTAATTAATAATAATTTTTTTTAGTGTTTTATAATGGCAATTTTAGAATTCATTATTGAAAAAGGCTTGTTTAAATCTCTGGACAGCATGGCGCTGATTAAGGCAAAATGGTACTAAACTATTGAGGCATGGTGCTGCACCATGCTAAAATAACCTAGGGATAACACTATAGAAGCCTACTATTCCACATCTGAAGCATGTACAGGAGGGTGAACAATCGCTGTTGCTCGGTAGACTTTTTTTTGTATGCCTAACATTACATTGTATAAGATGTGATAGTAGATGACGATGGTACCAGTCAAGCAGTTTGCAATCACTGAACATGCCAGTGATGTTTTAAAAAACTGTGATTATGAGATGGTCCTAACATTTCAGACTAAACATGTTTGCTGGCATTGATTTCTGACAATAGTGTGCAGCCTCGGGGAAAGTGCTGTCATTTAGAGAAGAATCTATTTCCACGAGTTAAATGAATCTTGTTTGAAGAGAAAATATGGAGTTAAGCGAAACACTGTCTGAACACATGCTGTGCTTAGTGCTCGTTGGAATGTGGGTTTCAAGTCATAAAGTGCATCGAGCTTTCCCCGATAATTTTTACTGTAGACACAAAATATTCTATTAACCCTTTCACAACCGGGGCGGGATTTAGCTCAGTCAGTTGAGCGTTCACCTGAGGTGCTTTATGTCGCAGGATCGAACCACCACAGTGGATCTGTTCATCTACTATGTGCAGGGCTAACTCTAGGTGAGAAAAACTATTCGCCATATTGTCTATTTAACTTCAAGAATTGCAGAAATTGTAAGTTATTTTCTAAAAAATGTCAATTATTACATGAAATTATTTCGCCAAACTAAAATAAAATGCGCCAACTGCTTTCAGAATTTGTAATTGGCGAATTTGGTGAGTGCCAGAGCTAGCCCGGATGTGCTTTCCTGTCTGTGGGAAAGTGCATATAAAAGATCCCTTGCTGCTTTGGGAAAATGTACTGGCTTTTCTCTGTTGACTATGAGTCAGAATTACCAAATGATTGACATCCAATAGCCGATGATTAATTAATCAATGTGCTCCAGTGATGTCGTTAAACAAAACAAACAAACTTTCACAACCAGAGTTTTTAATGTGAAATCAGACTTTTTAGTGTGTCTGAGTTTTTAATGTGTCTGTATAGAGTAGAGAGTATATATATATATAAACTGTTTCCAGGTCATGGTGACATTCACATGTATGTGAAGTCGTGCCCAACAGAAATGATTTTGAATGTAGGGGCATATACGTACAACGTTAACATTGATTGATATTGGTAACAGAAGGCAATGCACTCATGTTGGAGCCGGGAGGCATGCTCCATGGGAAGAATTTAAACTTCAAAGGCTCTTATTTGTGCATTTCTGGGACATTTGATACAAGCATTTTTTAAAACATGGGATAGATAACATTTAAAAGGTTGAAGCAGATATGTATTTTAATTTAGTTTTTTAATAAAAATAGGTTGTATAGAAATAAGATTACAAAATCATTAATTATTTTCATTTATTTATTTCCTTTTTTTTTTTTTACTGTGCATATATGTGGTTGCAAAAACAAAACAACAGTAGCAAAAAAGAACTTTATAAAATTTACACAATAATTAAAACAATAGTTGCCTTTGAATGCCTAATGTACCCCTATCAAATTTTAAATACAAGCAAAGTGTGTGTTATATATGTATAAATATACAAAATTAAGTATGTCATTTGTGATGCCGTGCTTAGATTTTAAGTACACATTGTAATCCTTGTTTGTTGTGATATTCAAGATAGGAAAATCTGAGATAAAAGTTGACCTTACTTTGAAAATCTGAGATGAAAGTTGACCTCACTGTACCCTGTAGCACCTAGCTAACATTGCTTACATATGAAATCTAGTCTGGAAAGATAGGCTGTATCTATACAGAAGTTTGTTTGTTTTGTTTAACAACTCCACTAGAGCACATTTATTTATTTATCATCGGCTATTGGATGTCAAACATTTGGTAATTTTGACATATAGTCTTAGAGAGAAAACCTGCTACATTTTCCCCATTAGTAGCAAGGGATCTTTTATATACATGTACAATCCCACAGACAGATCATGTCGATCAAAATTTGTTCCAATAAAGTTCACAAATCACCTGTTTACTGACATCTTTCTTTGAATTTCAAGAGTAAACACCACCTTGTACATCAATGAGAGCCCAAACAAGTAAATGCTAAATTATGTAGAGTATCATTAAATAGTTATTTACAAAATATTTACGTGTCAGTTTAATATGAAAGAAAATCATTTTTATTCTATTTCCAACACTACTTTTTAGTGTAAGTGTCGGGGGACTCGGATCCAATATTTTAAATACGGGGAGGCTCTCCATTGGTGGACCCATTCTTTCACGACTGCTATATCAAAGGCTGTGGTATGTAGTGTTTTGCCTGTAGGAATGAGCAGATAAAATATCCTTTTCTACTAATGGAAAAATGTAGCAGTTTTTTTCCGGAAGACTATGAGACAAGATGTTTGACAACCAGTAGCTGATGACTAATGAAATCAATGAGCTCTAGTGATACCATTAAACAAAACAAACTTTAACTTTCAACTTTTATCTTCAGAGGAAAACCATTAATTTTTTTTTTCATTAGCACAAGGGATCTTTTATACGTACTATCCCACAGACAGGATAGCACATACCAAGGCCTTTGATATACCAGTCATGGTGCACTGGCTGAAACAAAAAATAGGCTTTACCACTGGGCTATGACCCGTCCTCCTTCCCATGGATATACCAGTCGTGGGGCACTGATAGGGATGGGAAAAACCCATTCAAAAATGGGTCTGCTGAGGGGATTTGATCCTGCTACTAGAGCATCTCAGGTGAGCACTCTACCGACTGAGCTAGACCCTGCCCCAACAACAATAACAACAACAAAACTGTTTAGTTCTTATTGACCCAGCCCTCGTTACAACAGGTGCATTCAACCTGCACTGTCAACAGTAACAGATTGCGGGAGAAATCTCAATGGTGTGTAATCAACAACCTGATATAAATGTCATTGTGAAATATGCGACAGCTGTTGTCCTGGCGGACAGGTGTGCTCAGGTATTTTATTAAAGATAAATTTCAGCAGTGTCTAGATCTGTAGGCTTATTGAACTGACTGGGCAGTGTACAACACTGTACTACCCTGTACGATGTGTGAATGTCATTCTTGGCTGGGCATTTGGCTGATAAGACTTTTAATAGCTTGTTTGAGTATTTTTTCCACCTGCTGTGCATGTCAGTTGGCTCTGTTGATAAACATTGGTACCTGTACTTATAGTTGTTAATGCATGTATGTGTTATATAGAGGTTAGAAAGAAAGAGATATTTGTTTAACAACACCTCTGCAAGTTATTTGATTATTTTGAGAGGGAGGGAGAGAGGGAGGAAGAGAGAGACGGAGGGAGAGAGAGACAGAGGGAGAGAAAGAAACAGAGGGAGAGAAAGAGACAGAGAGAGGTGGGGTGGAGAGGGGTGACCTACTAATATTACGTGCTACACAGTTCATACAGTGTAGAGCAGTTCTATGTTTCATTCTTACATTAATGTAAAAAACTATCGCATTCAGTTTATAAGACTTAATTTCACGAAGCCTCAAGAATACCTCTAGAGATAGTGGAATTCATATTTATGAATGATATGTTAACATAAAGGGCTGCATTATTATAAACAAGACTATGTATATATATTGGCCATTGAATAGCAGAACTAAACTGCTGTTTTAATACATGTTATGTTGTATGGGTGCAGTACGTTGTGACCAGATTACAAATGCATATGTAGAGCTGTATAATTACAATTTACAGCTGTTTGTATTCACGAGGCTCACCATCTGTTGGCCAACTCACAGCCAATGTTGTCCCTGCACATCATTCCCATTAACTGTGTCTGTGTCTGGCCAGATTTCGAGGCAGTTCAGCGAAAACATTCATGAATTGCCTTGTTGTGATGACTATACCAGTACACTGTGCCTCGCAAATAACACTAATATAAACAGCATGGGGTTCAGCTAAAAAATATAGTTATCAAGCACAGTGTATGGGGTTGAGGTTATTCAAGAGTAGAGCTGAATGGATCCACCAAGGTGGTTCGATCCTGTGATGCAAGCAAGCACCTCAAGCGAGTACTCAACCAAATGAGCTAAATTCCACCCCACCAGTACACTGTGCCTCACAAATAACAGTCATATAAACTGCATGGGGTTCAGTTAAGAATAATATTTATCAAGCACAATGTAGGGTTTGAGGTTATTCAAAAGTAGAGCAAAACACACAACAAGAATAAAAACAATAGAACCCGCACAAATAAAAGCAGAGAAGTAACTGGCTCATCTCAACTATTTTTTGTTTTACTTTAAACCCTTCCTAAACATAAGCTGTAACCCAACCCAAGACAAGAAAAAAAAATGTCTAGCGCAGTTTAACCTATAACTACCTCCTGTAAAGTTTATTTTGTTTAATGACACCAATGGAGCACATTGATTTTTTTATTCATCAGCTATTGGATGTCAAAACATTTGTCCATCAGTAGCATGGAATCTTATATGCACTATCCCACAGACAGGATAAAACATACCATGCTACCTCTAGTAGGTATTAACATAATGTGTAGTTAAAATTTAATTAATTAATTAACTGAATTAAATCTTCAAAGGTGGCTTCACACAGATACATTAGGTTGTGGTTTCATACATATTGGCAGGACATAGCCCAGGTGGTAAAGCGTTCACTTGATGCACGTTCAGTCTTGGATCGATTCCCATCGGTAGACCCATTGGGCTATTTCTCGTTCCAGCCAGTGCTCCACAACTGGTGTAACAAAGGCCATAGTATGTACTATCCTGTCTGTAGGAGGGTGCATACAAAAGATCCTTTGCTGCTAATTGAAAAGAGAAGCCCATGATGTGGCAACAGCTGGTTTCCTCTCTCAATACCTGTGTAGTCCGTAACCATATATCTGACACCATATAACCTGTAAATAAAATGTGTTGAGTGTGTCGTTAAATAAAACATTTCCTTCATACATATTGTATTGGATGATTTGAAATAATGATAACTGTGTCCTTTTTAATAAAAATGTCTGCTTTATACAGGTGGTTACCTGAACAGGTTTTTACTGTATATATGCAATCAAAATGTATTTCATTATTTACTCGGCTGCAAAGTGATGTCTGCTGTACTTTTGCCATAATCCTGTTGTATTTTCATACAATAGATATTTTGTGGCTTATTCAAACAAGCTAAAAGCATTTAAGATCACCAGGTAGAGTTGTAAGTTCCGTCCGTGTATGGAGTTTTGTTTGTTCTCGGCACGCGAGTCCACTTCTCGATTTATGAAGAAAATAAGACAAAAGATGCTGTATTGATCAGCTAGAGTGTGCAATTGATGGGTTAAGAGTTTCGTTTCTATGTCGTCACAACAGTGACTGCAATCTGGTACGGTAAGATGTTGAGTGAAAGTATATTTGGTAATGTAAACATTGTCATGAGGGCAAAAAAAAGAGAAGAACAAAAAGAGAGTGGAAATCAAAGAGTTTAAGAGTTTATTTGTTATTTACATTTATTTCATACAGAAATAGTACTGTGTCAAAATATACCAGGAAGTCCATATGAAACAAATTACAAATAAGATAGAGACAGTAATATATTGCAGATAGGTTTGTTATGTTTAACGACACCACTAGAGCACATTGATTAATTAATCATTGGCTATTGGATGTCAAACATTTGGTAATTTTGACAGTCTACATTTTTCCATTAGTAGTGAGGGATCTTTTATATGCACCATCCCACAGACAGGATAGCACATACCACAGCCTTTGATATATCCGTTCTGGAGCACTGGCAGGAACGAGAAATAGTGCAATGGGTCCATTGACGGGGATTGATCCTAGACCAACCACACATCAAGCGAACACTTTGCCACTAGGCTACGTCCCGTTCAGATTGTGGATAGAGACAGTAACAGATTGTAAGTGCCACACATGTACCTTTGGTTTACCAGAAAGTTACACCGGCCTCGGTGGCGTCGGGGCAGGCCATCGGTCTACAGGCTGGTAGGTACTGGTTTCGGATCCCAGTCGAGGCATGTGATTTTTAATCCAGATACCGACTCAAAACCCTGAGTGAGTGCTCCGCAATGCTCAGTGGGTAGGTGTAAACCACTTGCACCGACCAGTGATCCATAACTGGTTCAACAAAGGCCATGGTTTGTGCTATCCTGCCTGTGGGAAGCGCAAATAAAAGATCCCTTGCTGCCTGTCGTAAAAAGAGTAGCCTATGTGGCGACAGCGTGTTTCCTCTAAAAACAGTGTCAGAATGACCATATGTTTGACGTCCAATAGCCGATGATAAGATAAAAAATCAATGTGCTCTAGCGGTGTCGTTAAATAAAACAAACTTTACTTTTACCAGAAAGTTGTGAAATCTGATTAAATTGTCTTGTTCATATAAACGAGGCAGGGTGTAACCCAGTGGTGAAGTGCGTGCATGATACGCAGTTGCTCTAGGATCGATCCCCATCGGTGGGCCTATTAGATTATTTCTCATTCCAGCTAGTATGCCACGACTAGTATATCAAAAGCCATGGTATGTGCTATCCTGTGTTGGATGGTACATGTGAAAGATCCTTTGTTAATAATAAAACAATTATTGCGAGTTTCTTCTCTGAAACTAAAATGTCAAAATTATCAAATGTTTAGCATCCAATAACTAATGATTAAAAAATCAGTGTGCTCTAGTGGTGTAGTTTTACAAAACAAACTTACTTTTATCCATTTAATTTTAATAATGTTATTGATTGGAGAGCACCAATACATTAAAAAATACCTCTTGTTGCCAACCAAAAAGAGTAGCCCATGTGGCTCTATATTATTTCTTTGAGACCATTTCCACATTTTTCTTCGCAACAGTGTTATTAATTATAAATACTTTTGAGGATTTAAATACTTTTGTCGTGTTGTTTTTCACTGATTTCGTGCATGTTATCCGAGCTTACAAAGCCATATTGTTATCACAGAGATAGGAAGCCCCATGTAATCTGGTGCAGTGCTGAACGGTAAACAACCCACTAATGATCGTCTCACTCCAGATACCTTTCATGTGGAATATCCCCAACGTGGCCATGCTAAGACAGAATGAATTACGTGCACACCCGTGATTATTTCAGAATTCCTTCGTCATCATGATCTTTACTTCCCAGCTTTTCACTCGGCATGCACTGCAGGATATATATTTCTGTCTCTCAAGTCAAACCCTTGATTATTTAAGACCGGTCAATTTTTTTTTTTTTTTTTTTTTTTTTTTTGGTCTCTGGGTCGAACCCTTGATTATTTAAGAAGTCTTTCTCCATCATGATCTTTACTTCCCAGTGCAGAATATATATTTCTGTCTCCCGAGTCAAACCTTTAATTATTTAAGACCGGCCAACATTTTTTGGGTGTTTTTTGTTTGTTTTTTGAGTCGAATCCTTGATTATTTAAGAATTCTTTCTTCATCATGATCTTTACTTCCCAGTGCAGAATATATGTTTTTGTCTCTTTGAGTCGAACCCTTGATTATTTAAGAATTCTTTCTTCATCATGATCTTTACTTCCCAGTGCAGAATATATGTTTTTGTGTCTCCAGTTGAACTCTTGATTATTTAAGAATTCTTTCTTCATCATGATCTTTACTTCCCAGTGCAGAATATATGCTTTTGTCTCTCCAGTTGATTAAGAATTCATTCTTCATCATGATCTTTACTTCCCAGCCTTTCACCCACTGTGCAGTGCTGAATGTATGGTGTATTTCTGTGTCTGAGTAGAAACTAATGTATTTGTGGTATTCTAACAGGCATTGTAACAAATACTGGAGATTAGATTGCATCAGATATATGAAAAATTATTTCACGAGGGACATAAATTTTATAATAACTGATACCACTGTTCTGAGTATTGTTATAACTTTGTATTTTAATCATGTTCGTAGATAATTTTCAGAAACAAAAGTTCACTTTATTCTGGTACAAAATCTATAATGAAGTGCATTAAAATTACATTTTTTTTTATAAATTTAACACCAAAAACAGACAGCCGTAAACAAACTCTTTAAACTACATGACATCATTGTGTGTGTTTGCCAAATGGTTATGATGTCATATTTCATACCGACAAGGTGATTGGTTTATTGGCGTCAAATCGTCCAATAGTAGTGTATGTTAAACTTATGCATGATAATTCCCCATTATGAGTGCCTTGTGGGGTAATAAATACTGTTACTGCGTGACAACTTGCTGTTATTTTAATAATTTTACCTGGTGCAAAAATGTATTTGGAATATTTATAATGTATTTTCTCATTAAAAAAACCTCATTTCAATGCTGAAGTAACGTTTTTAAAATAGAGATATGTACAGTTATATAATATAGCACTTTCACATTATCTTCTATGTTAATACGCTTTGGGATTACATACTGCTACCACACATATACATTTATTTTCATATAAGCTCACATATTATTTAATATATGGAATTATGTTAATATGGGGGCAGAATGTAGCTCAATCGGTTGAGTGTTTGGTTGAGGTGCTTGCATCGCAGGATCGAACCATCTCGGTGGATCAAGTCAGCTGATTAGGTTTTTTATCATTCCAACCAGTGCACCACAACTAGTTAAAGGCCGTGGTATGTGCTTTTCTGTCTGTGGGAAAGTGCATATAAAAGATCCCTTGCTGTTTATGGAAAAATGTAGTGTATTTTCTCTGATGACTACCAGTCAGAATTACCAAATTGTATGCCTAATAGCCGATGATTAATTAATCAATGTGCTCTAGTGGTGTCGTTAAACAAAACAAACTTATACTTTTATGTTAATATGCAACTAACTTGAAAGCAAAATTGCTGAAACATTAAATGCAAAGCCTTTTTTTAACATTTATATTTTATATATAAATTTTTAAATTGTTAAATGGAAAAAGGATGATTGAGAGGCACATAAACCAATCAATACAGTTGCAGCATTAAAATTTATTATTTTGTAGCCTTTGCACTGGGATTTCTTTTAAGTTAAATTTATAATTAATTTAAACACTTGCAGTTATCAAGCTTTCTTGTAAAGAATAGCTTTTTAGAATACATGTAAGTTCCCCATATGTTAAAAAATGTATAACAGTTTTGTCGATTCCAAACTTACTTAATTGCGTGGTGGAATCGATGGTGGCAGATTGTAACAGATTGTATTTTAACACACAGGTGTTGAACAGCTGATCTGCTCTGTGAAGCAAATACTATTTTCCAAATACTCATTCCAGGAAAAGTGCGTAATGTTACGAGACTTCTCGACTGACTTCACTGAAGCTTGAAATTGGCAAATTGGATTGTGGGAACTCCCTAGCATTGCCGTGTCGGCTTTGCTCAAAAAACTGGACTCGATTTCTTGAAAAGAATTTGGATTAGTAGGATTTGTTTTAATGCACATATGCAGATCTCCTTAACAGTGTTCATTTTGTTTATTGACACCACTAGAGCACATTGAGTTATTAATCATTGGCTATTGGATGTCAAACATATGGTCATTTTGACACAGTCATAGAGAGGAAACCTGCTACATTTTTTTCATTAGTAGCAAGGAATCTGTTATATGCATTATCCCACAAACAGAATAGCACATACCACAGCCTTTGATATACCAGTTGTGGTGCACTGGCTGTGATGAAAAATAGCCCAATGGGTCCACTGATGTGGATTGATCCCAGACCGACCGTGCATCAAACGAGTGCTTTACCACTGTGCTATGTACCGCCCCTAAACCAAACAAAAAAAGAAGAAAAAAGAGCACCCCAAATACAATAACAACCAAACAACAACCCCCCCCCCCCCCCCCCCCCCCCCCCCCCCCAACAACAATTGTCCCAAAACCCAACAAATCCACATTGTCTGTTCACGTCTTGATGAGTTAAACAAATTTGTTTTTAGTATGAGATGTTTATGATCACATAGAATTTTAAATAAGTTTAAAATGATTGATTGTTTGTTTAAATTTCTTCTTATTGTTGTTTTTAGTGTGAGATATTTATGATCGCATACATTTTTAAATAAGTAAAATTAATGTTTAAACTAGGACCTATACGGTGATTAACATGAGGTGGAAAAAAAAACCCCAGCATATAAAAACAACAGCATATAAAAGATCCCTTGCTGCTAATGGAAAAAAAACAGCATATAAAAGTTCTCTTACTGCTAATGGAAAAACTCAACTGGGTTTCCTCTCTTAGACTACAAGTCAAAAATTACCAAAAGTTTGATATCCAAAAGCCGATGATTAATAAATCAAAGTGCTCAAGTAGTTGTGTCATTAAACAAAACAAACTTTTATGTCCACAGGTATCAATTACACCGAGTGGTATCTGGTTTCATCATATTTAATATTTTTTCTCATAGCTTATTGCCAATAATCTCTGTAATCGGATTGTTAATCTGGCTTTAGGCATCACCCGAGGAGTGCATTTTATTGGCAAACACGAGGCGTGATGTTTGTGTTAGGGATTTGTTCCCCTCCATGCACTGAAGAGTCATGTATTATGTAACTGAACACTTACATGGCATATCAACAATTCGTTAGGTACACACGAGAGTTCAGATTGACTTATAGTGAGCTAGGTCTTTTCCTTTGAAGTTTGTTTGTGAAAAGAAATAAGAAATAATGTTTTTCACAGCATTTGGAAAAGATATTGTCATTAAAGATAGAGCTAACACTTACGTTTTGCATATGTGAATTTTTCATTTTTTCGTTTTTGTTTTGTTACAAATGCAGTAACCAGGCACGTGTGCAAGAATTTATAATGGGTATAGACTGTAAATGGGTTTAGACTGACAAACAGTCTATGGTGTGTGTGTGTGTGCGGGGGGGGGGGGGGGGGTTCGAGTTATGCACTCCTGAAAAAAATATATTGAAAAAAAAAGAGAATAAATATGCTGGGGGGTGGGGGGGGAGTGACCAACAAAATGTTTCTAGGAATTGCAACAGATTCAGTCTTATATTCTGTTTTTGTTCTCTTTTCCTTCTTGATTAGAGAGAGAATGTTTACATTAATAACTTGGATTGCATTAGTTTAATGACTTGCAGTACTACTTTGTAATTCACATGTTCGTATACTCCAACATGTCACCTGGCAAACACTGTCTGTAGCACATAAATATGCATGTAATTTTAACTGTGCCAAGCCACAGCTATTCCTAGGCACTTTGGACTGTTTCATCCAAACTAGACTTTGGCAAGTCTCATACACAAGACCAAAGTATTGGGGGTACCACTCTAGCAATCAGGCCAGTTGGGATGACCTCCGGTCTCTCTGAATGTAACATCTGCCAGTCTGTCACCGTGGAATTGCCCTGCACATCAGTCTTATAGTCACTACTGGTATAAAATACATTCATTTCCGGTAGACATGCATGTAGATTTACAACCTTGGTGAAACATTTTCTACCGTAGCTTATATAATTTATAAATTGCAACATAATATACATACTCTTTAACACAGCATGACAAAGCTTGGTCATGTAGTACATGTGTGTGTGTATGTATATATATATATATATATATATATATATATATATATATATATATATATATATATATATATATATATATATATACTCTTCAAAAAAGTAGGGGAACCTGAATTATTAATGTTAGACTGAACATACATTTTGACTAAAGACATCCTAGTAAAGAACATTCAGGTCTGTTTATCAACACACTGAAACACATTCCATAGTTTGCACATGCATCACACAGTTGCCCCGTACACATGCGTGGGGTGTCATTCTTGATTTTGACAATTTCCAGGAATTTCCATTAATCACTGTGCTGTGGAACATTATTTCTGTCGATCGTTTTCATTCTGTTGATCATACAGTTGTTATTGTTTTATTTTTAGTCTGATAAAAAAACCCCATCAACTTTCAAATTTCACTTCTGACCCCAATCGTCCATCAATATCTTTGGTGGTCATAAAAGCAACTGTAATACTGAACTACCAGTTGTAATGTTTGCCCAATTAATTTAATATTATCATATAACCATTCGAATTTCCACACAGCTAATATACATTACAATTTTGGCAGTTGTAAATTCTAATTAGAGTTTTTGAAGAGTATACATGCAATTGTATGCCTATTAGTCAAGGTATGAAGTTAACATTGCCAGGTTTGACCCCGCTGATTATTGATTTTACAGTCTCACTACAATTGGTAAAAACTACCACAAGGATGGGAATCTTAGCTACATAAAACTATGAACATTTTTATTTAGACTATTAAAAAAGTTAGAAAGTTAAAGTTTGTTTTGTTTGACAATAGCACTAGAGCACATGGATTTATTAATCACTTGATGTCAAACAATTGTTAAGTTTGACTCGTAGTCTTCAGAGGAAACCAGTTATATTGTTTCGTTAGCAGCAAGGGATCTTTTATGTACCTTCCTGCAGACAGAACAGCACATACCACTGCTTTTATGGAGGCTCAGAGCACTGGTTGGGATGGGGAAAATGTAATCAGAAAATGGATCAACGCACCCCAGGTGATTGTTCTACTGACTGAGTTATATTACAGCCCCACAAATTTTAATGTCTAGACTCAAGACTTGAAAAATGTCTCCAGATGCTATTCGTATTGTCAAAACTGTAGGTTGTAAAATATTATAAGCACTACTTGGTAAATTCACTGCCTTGTAAAACTATTTTGTATATTATAAACTATTTTGCATTTAAAAAAAAAAAAAATTATATATTGGAAAACTATTTTACATTTTAAAAACTTATTTGAAATATTGAAAACTGTTTTGTATTAAAAATATATTTTGCATAATTAAAAATATTTTGAATATTAAAAAAAAAATCACATCACCCCTTTGAAATAGATGTGCATTTCACACACAGTGAAGTTGTACTGTCCAGGTACGGGGTATGTTCACAGTAATACGGAGAAAGGACAGGAAGTTGTGTGTTATCGGGGTTTCTCAAGTACTGCGATATAGATAGGGTGATCTGCAAGTCGTGTGCTCCACTGAGGTGTGTAGTGGAGCGAGTGATAAAAACTAGCATCACGTAAAGACCTACATCCGCAGTATCGGCGTCAGCCCACTTCACTTGTGACATCTCGGTGCAAAATGCTGTTCTCTTCTCAACTTTGAGATAAGTGCTGAGCAGAAGCTTTAAGCTTTTACAAGAGTGAAATAGATGGGAGAAAAATTAAAAGAAGATGATGATAACTTGGCACGCTTTCTGAAGAGCCAATTCACAAATAATTTTACATGTGCTTGCTAAAAAAAAAAAAAAAAAAAAATTAAATTCCTCAACATGATGTGTGTGCAGTTACTGATCAAAAAAAAAAAAGTGTAACATCTCTGCTTGATCATATTTCATTTCAATTTTTTAAAGTGCTTATATCCAGTTAAGGTTCAAGCATGCTGTCCTGGGCACACACCTCAGCTATCTGGGCTGTCTGCCCAGGACATTGGGTTAGTTATTAATTGTTTGTGGTCACTGAGAGAGAAGACTCGCTCTAGGTGGGAGCCGGTACCGTGCTGCGATCCCTGTACCTACCGGCCTTATGTTTAATGGCTTAACCACGACACCACCGAGTCTGCTGCTTGATTACAAAAATTATTGTGTTAACAGTAGGGTTAATTAACTATGCGATTCGCCAAATTTGCGATTTGCAAATTTTAATCGTATTTGAGGAATTTTATTTCAATTTGGTGGAAACATTTTGTGTATTGATTGATATATTGTTGGAAAATAACTGTATGGTCTGCATTTTTTGGGTGAAGATTTGGCTAAAAGCTAGACCTGGTTTAACAAAAGGACAAAATAGCCGTTAAAATAAATATATTTTATGATTATATGGTTACGTGAGAACATTTTCGTGAAGACTACCATAAGCATGTACCACCAGTTTATTTTATTGTTAAAGGAAACATGTCACGTAAACCATATTTGGCACCAACCATGTACAATTAATTATAAATTGAATCACCTAAAAAAATTTTTTATAAAAAATTAATTACTTAAAATATCTCCATAAAAGAACCCCAGATACGAGCTCTTAGCGGAAATTGCCGATCTTTAATGAACAGGGCAATCACGAGGTCCGTGATGTCAGAGACGCGTCCCTTGATCTGAAGCCTTACACTTAAAAGCATTAGTCCGTACCACTCATAAAGAATCTAAGTCTTGCACAGCTTACCAAAACAATGAGTGTTCGTTCGCAAAACGTTTTGCCGTATCAATATGAGCTGTTAGTAAATGAAGAAAGACACACATTTACTTACAACAGTGATACTGAAGAAAAAACGGATAACGAGTCGGAGGGTGGAGAAACTGATGGTGCCAGACCAGACCGGTCGACCAATTTACAGCCCGGAGCCCGAAAGTAACCCGGAGACAAAACCAAAACTCGGATGCTAATGCCGAGGTGTATACTGTTCATATTTAGCATAAAGATACACCTCAATATGATGTATTTAAATATGTAAAAAATATAAATGTAGGACAAAAAAATTTTGAGTGTGTTTTTTTTAGAAAATATCGCATTTTTTATGTTCGGGCTGTACATAATGAAATCTGTATGCACAGTGTAAACAAACGCTCTAATTTACGACAAGGCGCTTCACTTTCATTAACCTGACTTGTAAAACAACATAAATGACTTGAGAGTATAATCAACTTTTAAACTAAATATATTTCTATTTGCATCAATAGAACGAAATGGGGTTATAGTATTTTTCTCTCATAAAAAAAGTAGCATATTATTAGGCCTATTGGTAGGGTGCGTTAGAGTAAAAACGACCACTCACGATACCCAAGTGATAATTTTCTTTTCTTTGGTACTACGTAATTGGTCAGTTTTGTAATTTTAGATGGGAAAGTCTACTTAATCAAGGATTTTACAGCATTATTTACAGTAATGAAGCAGGGCGGCTGATAATGTCCATTAACATTGTACTATAGTTGCGACAGGTTACGCCACAATACCCTGTGATCTTAAAAAAACTGGCACGTATTTTGTACGTATGTCTAGACCGTGGTAATCACTTACCTGGTCGATACCCTGCAATATACACCTGGCAATCAGGAATCACATGTGCAGGCCACGGAAAGAAAGGACCAATTAACTAAAACAACACTCCGATTCTCAAGTCGGCCCGTGGATGAAACATAATAGTTATTTCGACACCGACAGTAGTGGTTTATTTTGTATTGAACTTCGTGTTGCTTTGGGGCTTCGGGCGATGAGGAACGTTTTTGTGACGTATTCCGCCCGAAGATTAAAAACATTATTTAAAATTATTATTGTTTTCTACACGTTTTTTAAAAACATATTTAAATACATCGTACTGAGATGTATCCTCATGCCAAATCCCATGTTTGTATATGCCATATTTAATTACTTATTGACGTTTCCTTCTTCGGACGGTGAATACAGATTTTGTAATGTAGGCCTACAACCCTAACATGAAAAATCTTTTTTTTTCAAAAAAATAAATAAATAAAAAATTCTACATTTTTGTTTTAACATATATAAATACATCATGCTGAGGTGTATCTTTGTGCCAAATATGTACAATGTACACCTCGGCATTCGCAACTGAGTACTGTTTTTGTCTCCGGGTAACGTTCGAGCTCCGGGCTGTAAATAGGCTGACACCAAAGTACTATGCGGTGTTGGTGTCCAATCTTTTCTTTTGCGATAAAATACACACGTCTTTCTTCGGATACAATCCTTTGGTAAAACCATAAAAAGACAATCCCGATCGTTTAAACTGTTTATTTTTACACCCAAAGGCCTGAAAAGATCGTAAGCCCCTTACTCCATATATAAACAGTTAACAACAATGGAAGAGTACAGCGGCTCTGACGTCACTTCCCTTTTTTTCCGAACGCTCACGAAGAAATATGCATAAATCGTACTTTGATACTGATTAGCGTAATTTCTTCATTTTAAGTTAACTACACGTATTTTATTGTTATAAAGTTATTTGTATATTATTTTTATATCATTTTTCTTTTAAAATTAGCTATAATATGGTCTCGTGTCATGTTTCCTTTAAATGATATTCTGTGCAAGAAATGTCTTGGCTGGACTCCAGAATAATATGAAGAAGAAAAAAAAAAACATTAAAAAAATTCACGTAGTTAAATTGGACTTCCTAAGTGGGTGCCAACGAGGGTAAAGCTATAACATCATTCTCATCAATCAGCCATTTACTGCTGACAAAGAACAAAGTATGGAGTATTGTGCATATTTAAAAATAGGACATTATCCATTGATTGTGTTCCAATACATATACATGTGCTGTCTAACTGATTTAGTATACTTAATCCATCCATCCATCCATCCATCCATCCACTCTTAAACCCATCTATTCACCTATCCATCCAAACATCCATCCATCCATCCATCCATCCATCCATAAACCCTTCCACCCACCCATAAACCATTCCATCCACTCACAAACCCATCCATCCATCCATCCATCCATCCATCCATCCATTTTAAACCCATCTATTCACCCATAAACCCATCCAAACGTCCATCCATCCATCCATCCGTCCATCCATCCAACCCATCCATCTACCCAACCCATCCATCTACCCAAGCCATCCATTCATCCATCCGTCCATTCAAACAAAAGCCACCAAAAGCCACCCACCCACCCATGCAGCCATCATCCATCCATCCATCCATCCATCCATCCATCCATTCAAACAAAAGCCACCAAAACCCACCCACCCACTCATGCAGCCATCATCCACCCATCTTAAATGCATCCATTCGTTGACATATTCCAGTATACATTTGGTAATTTCTTTCTTTTATAACAGCTAACTTTCCCATTGTGCAATAATATATAACAGTAGGGTCTGTTTATCAGTTTGTCAGTATGTGTGTTTGTCTGCCAGTGCAATCTCTACACTATATAGCCACTGACTGACTGACAGACTGATTGACTGACTAGTCGTACCACACCGAGAGGCTGCAAATCCCGTAAAGCCAGAAGTACAATAGCTGGTTTTGTGTTGAACAAACAAAATGGCAAGTATTTGAGGAAGGTCACAGCGGGCCACTGAAACATGTACTGCCACTCTGCGGCTTCTTACAGTTGTGTTTGCAGTGATTTAGTGTGTCGACAACAAGAAAGTGAAAACTGGCTCCGAGCTAGACTAAAATAAACAAGAATTATGTAGCATTACATGGCACGAAAAAAACCCCTACCATTTAGTACTAGTCTGTGAATGGAAAAGGCGTTGAATATGTGAGCAGTCATGCATTCCTTTTTTCTTCTTTTTTTTGGTAGGTTTTTTTTATTCCTAAAATGACATTTGAAATAATATTGTTTATGTTCTAAATCCATAATAAGGTTGTTTTTCTTTTGTTTTGTTTAAAGAACACCACTAGAGCACATTGATTAATTAATGATCGGCCATTGGATGTCAAACACTTGGTAATGCTGACTCGTAGTCATCAGAGGAAACCTGCTACATTTTTCCTAATGCAGCAAGGGATCCTTACCACAGACAGGAAAGCACATACCATGGTTTTTGACCAGTTGTGCAACAACCAATGATTAATAAATCAGTGTGCTCTAGTGGTGTTGTTAAACAAAAAACAAGCTTCTTGACCATTCATGTTGCATTGGTTGAAAAAAAAAAAAAGCCCAATCAGTTGAATAAATCCACCAAGGTTGTTCGATCCTGTGACACAAGCACCTCAAGCAAGCAGACCGGCCTCGGTGGCGTCGTGGTTAGGCCATCGGTCTACAGGCTGGTAGGTACTGGGTTCGGATCCCAGTCAAGGCATGGGATGTTTAATCCAGATACCGACTCCAAACCCTGAGTGAGTGCTCCGCAAGGCTCAGTGGGTAGGTGTAAACCACTTGCACCGACCATTGATCCATAACTGGTTCAACAAAGGCCATAGTTTGTGCTATCCTGCCTGTGGGAAGCGCAAATAAAAGATCCCTTGCTGCTAATTGGAAGAGTAGTCCATGTAGTGGTGACAGCGGGTTTCCTCTCTGAATCTGTGTGGTCCTTAACCATATGTCTGATGCCATATAACCGTAAATAAAATGTGTTGAGTGCGTCATTAAATAAAACATTTCTTTCTTTCTTTCTCAAGCAAGCACTCAAGTGACTGAGCTAAATCCTGCCCTGAACATTTGAAATAAAATTGTTTATAATTATTCTCAGATCACAGAATAAAATAAATCCTAAATCAGCACCCACCCTGATGGATAAAAGTTCACCCCCATTTTGTTTGGTTGCTTAAATATATGTGATGCTGTATGTGTTTTATTTAACGATGCACTCAACACATTTTATTTATGGTTATATGGCATCAGACATATGGTTAGGGACCACACATATATTGAGAGAGGAAACCCACTGTCGCCACTTCATAGGCTACTCTTTTCGATTAGCAGCAAGGGATCTTTTATATGCACCATCCCACAGACAGGGTAGTACATATCACGGTCTTTTATATACCAGTCGTGGTGCACTGACTGGAACGAGAAATAGCCCAATGGGCCCACCGATGGGGATCGATCCCAGACCGAATGCACATCAAGCGGGCGCTTTACCACTTGGCTACGTCCCGCCCTTGGATTGGATAGAATGTATAGATTGGATTGAATGTATGGATGGATAGAATGTATAGATTGGATTGAATGTATGGATGGATAGAATGTATAGATTGGATTGATGGATTGGATAAATTGTGTGAATGGATTGAAAGATGGTTGATCATCTTACTTATTTTTAAATTGTGTTACCATCAAAATCACTCTTAGAACAATGGGACACTCTGTAGTTGACTTAATGATTTGAAAACAAATAAGAGGATTCAATTGTTTTTGAACATTACATTTTTTTTTTTTTTTAAGATGGCCGCCACAACCATGTGATCAGTAATACATGATTTCGTTTGTAAATCTCTGCCAGTGTGATCTGAGATATCCAATAGATTTCTTCATCTGACTTATCTCTCTCATCTTATCGGAGCTCTTAATAATATTTCCCCTGCCAGTCTTTACCGACTGCCATACATGTACACACTCTCCATTCACATGGTTCATTAGAACCTACGATGCAATATTTCCTAATACAATATTTCCTCAATACCCACTCTTTCTCTCTTTAGGTTTTTTTTTTTTTTTTTTAATGGCGAGTGGGTACGCCAGTATTGAAAGTTGTTTGCTCGAGACGGGATGGACCTAAAATCGCTGGGGTGTGTCACCTCATGCCTGTTGTAATGGACCTGAATAGTCGTATGTGCACCTGCCTCTCTAATTGGGAGAGCTCGAAGCCGATTGGTCAAGTCCATGAGAATTGTTATCCAGGTCCGTGGCCAGTTTTTCTTTTCCTTGCTTTTGGGGCGCGAGGCTTTGACATAATGGCACGTTTCACTCGTGCTGTGATTTATCATGGGTCACAGCTTTATTGCACGCTAATAGATAAAAAAAACGTGCTGCTTAGATCAAGCCAGACATATATATTTTACATTGATCGCCATGTTAGATAGCCTGTCTGCTGAACATGTTGATAAGAAAACACTTTCTTCATGATGTTTTTTGTGTGTGTGTGTGTGTGTTTGCAAACGTATCGGCAAGCCGTGTAAGGCGATAGTATCTGTTCTATAGTCAGTCATGAACCTGTTGCTGTCCTTCCGATGGTGTGAGGTTATTTTTTTTAATGTTAAAACTGCACTGGCATAGGAAGTTGTGGGGGGTAGGGAGGGTGGTATGTGCCCTCCACTTTATGGAAGCAGCAATGTTTTTTTATATATTTGTACATGTAGTTATATATATATATATATATATATATATATATATATATATTTGTGTGTGTGTGTACCCCCTCCCCCCCCCCCCCCTTTTGGCACCTTTCTACGCCTGTGAACTGTTTCAAATGTGGGTTGGGGTGAAGGTAGCGAGACTGATCCAAATTTTGTCTATGGAAAATGTTTTAAAGGAAAAGAAATATTTTGTTAAAGAACACATCAGAATGCATATTTTAAACAATAAAATGGCTCTTTGGTTTCTTAAAGTGTCAGAGCCTAGTTTTAACCTGTGAAAATGGACACCAAGTTTCATTAATCTACAAAACCTGTAACACAATTTGATAACGTTACAATAGAGTGAAATGGAGAAATAGTCTTAAAAATAGACTACAGCTTGTCTACATAACTGTTACTTCTCAGAGGTAGATGCATTTTTATAATATAAAAAATTCATTTCGAGGTATTAGCAACACCAGGATAGCCACAAACAATCAGATGTTCAGAAATAGATGGTCTAAACACTAAAATCTAAGTAATGGCTAGCTTCAGGTATCGAAAACAATAATTGAAATAGTGGCCTTGCACCTCTTTTACCGAGCCATTAAAACAGGACTCTGAGGTGGAAGTCAGTAGTGGGACGCGAACCTATTACCTACCTGTTTTGTCCCAACCAGTACTCCATAACTATTATATCAATGGCCATGGTATGTACTGTCCTGTTTGTAGGAAAGTGCTTATAAAAGATCACTTGCTACTACTAAAAAAAAAGTAGCAGGTTTCGTCTAAGACTTATTATGTCAGAATTAGCAAATTTATGACATCCAGTAGCCTATAAATGAATGTGCTCTAGTGGTGTCGTTAAACAAAACCAAGTTTATTTTTTCTGTTACATGTAAGTTTTAAGGCTGACAGCTCAACCACCACTGAAACCAAGTTCCAGTCCTCAAAGAAAGGAAGGAAATGGTTTATTTAACGACACACTCAACACATTTTTATTTACGGTTATATGGCATCGAACATGTGGTTAAGGACCACACAGATACTGGGAGAGGAAACCCGCTGTCGCCACTTTATGGGCTACTCTTTTTGATTAACAGCAAGGGATCTTTTATATGCACCATCCTACAGACAGAGTAGCACATACCACAGCCTTTGATATACCAATCGTGGTGCACTGGCAGGAACGAGAAATAGCCCAATGGATGTGCTCTAATGGTGTCGTTAAACAAAACAAAGGTTTTTTTTTTCTATTGGCTATAAGTTTTAAGGCTGACAGCTTAACCACCACCAAGGCCAACTTCCAGTCCTCTAAATGGAGTAAGAATCTTAAGATCTTTCATGTGAGTGTTTCTCCCTGCATGACTGACTCTTACCGTCTGCTAAAGCAATTTGTGGTCTGCAGAAATTATGTGGGAACTGAACTTTCAGTAAATGGTTACCCAAAGGTTGAAAAAAAGAGAAGAAGTTAAGTTAAAAGTTGTTTTGTTTAATGACATCACTATCACACTGATTTGACTGTTTGATGTCAAACATCTGATTATTGTGACATAGTTGGGGGGGGGGGGGGGGGGGTAGACTTGCTACATTTTTCAGATAGTAGCATGGGATCTTTTATATACAGGGTTAGTGCCAGAGGATAAATGTTTTGCAGATTTTGTTTTAAAGTTAACCTTTTGACAAAATTAATTACTCTTATTATTACTGTATGATTTCTTTAACCCTAGCCCTAAACTTAATCCATTTTCATTCTTGGGGAGGCCCCCCATACCCCCTGTTGACGCGGTTGCATTAAATTCCACAGTGCCATACTCAAAAGTTTCTTTCTGGCAGAAACACTGATATGCACTCTCTCACAGACAGGACAGTGCATATCATGGCCTTTGATAGACCAGTTGTGAAGCACTGGTTGGAATGGGGAAAAAAAAACAATTTCAGAATTGGTCCACCATGGAGCTAAAAGTAAGGGAAGAAAAGAAGAGCTTTTTTCTCAACAACCATAATTTCTCTTAAACAATTTAAGATTAAAATTTAATTTTAAAGCTACCATTGTTTTAGATAATATTTATGATGCTTTAGTTTATGTATTAAAGCATGTTATAAAACCATTGATCAAAATATTTCATGGACTGTATTTGTACTTAAGATATCATTTTGAATACACTAATGTGCTTTTATGTGGGTCATCTTGGTACGTTCTCAAAGGACACAGCTTCACCGGCACTTCATTTACACTTCATTTGCACTTCATACTTCATGTGTCATAATGACACATCTTTTTTTCAGCTGAATAATTCACCAGTTAATAAAATGGTTGCCCTTTCACTTTTTCTTTTTTTTTTAGTTCACACTCACATTTTATCAAACTCTTCAAGCATTGCCGCTATCAGCTTGATTGGTTCTTGATAAATTGGCCATTCTGTTAGCTAGTCGATGACGAGCACATGCCACATATGATACAACATCGCAGTGTTTCTTTTCAATTTTCTTCTCTGTTTTTTTTCTTTTTCTTCACCATTATGCATATTTAAATACTTACGCTCAGGTAATGTGAATTGATTGAACATTGATTGAACATCAATGGTTAATTACCCACCCACACTTGTACACGAGGACACTTTTCTCTGTTATCCTCCGCATGTCCTGACGGTAATCTATTGATCTCCACTGGAGACAAATGATGGGAAAATTTGCTGTGTGTGTTACTCTGGGGAATTCGGCCATATGTCATTATCTTGTGGGGCTGTAACAATACGACTCCTATCAGCCTCGTCAAGTGCCGGGGCAATTAAGGTGAACAATGCTGTAATTGTGCATGTGCTGCATACGGCAATAAGGAAGCCACATTAAAGAATCGTTTAACCAGACACTTGGTGCTTGGCCGTGGAGTTAGGGCCGTTGTGCATGCCATTGTTTGGCCGCTGGGTCTTTATTTCCTTGTACGGAAGATCCTGCAGCAGGTCCTGTGGTGGTGGTGGTGGGGCGGCAGTAGCGTTAGGGGCGGCAGTAGTGTTAGTGGCGGCAGCGGGGTTGATGGTGGCGGTTCTTGTTGAACTGATGGCTAATAATGCTCACCATTGTTTGCATTGTGTCATGCCATTGTTTGTAAAGGTTGTAAAATATGCCTCTCCCTTTTAACTGTTGCCGTGGATTCAGTTTTGAAGTAAAGTGATGGCGTATTTCAGTTGTAGCGTGTTGCCATTGCTATCAGAAGCTTTTGTTTATTCATGATTAAATAGCACAGGTGTGTGTGTGTATTTTGAGAGAGAGAGAGAGAGAGAGAGAGAGAGAGAGAGAGAGAAAGGAGAGAGATGGACAGATAGAGAGAAAGAGATGGAGACAGACAGAGAGAGAGAGAGAGACAGAGAGAGACAGACAGACAGAGAGAGACAGACAGACAGAGACAGAGAGACAAGAGAGAGACAAGAGAGAGAAAGGAGAGAGATGGACAGATAGAGAGAAAGAGATGGAGAGAGACAGACAGAGAGAGAGAGAGAGAGAGACAGACAGACAGACAGACAGACAAGAGAGAGAGGAGAGAGATGGACAGATAGAGAGAAAGAGATGGAGAGAGACAGACAGACACAGAGAGACAGAGAGACAGAGAGAGAGAGACAGAGAGACAGACAGACAGAGACAGACGAGAGAGAGGAGAGAGATGGACAGATAGAGAGAAAGAGATGGAGAGAGACAGACAGACACAGAGAGAGAGACAGAGAGAGACAGACAGACAGACAGACAGACAGAGACAGACAGACAGAGACTGACAAGAGAGAGAGGAGAGAGATGGACAGATAGAGAGAAAGAGATGGAGAGAGACAGACAGACACAGAGAGAGAGACAGAGAGACAGAGAGAAAGAAATATGCTTTGTTGTGAACCATGGTCATTGTTTTGCTTGATTCATTGAAACTCAACACATATTTGACATTTGTTTACCATGATCCCGTTTGATCATAAATAGTCACATTATTTGCATTTACACAAATTAATATATACATATACATGCACACGATGCACATATATGTCATAAATAATAATCCATACCAAAGACTGAAACACGTTAAGATCAGTTATTATTTATGACATATCTACAAGTGCATGTATATCTATATTCATGTATGTAAATGAGAAAACTTAATCAGTATTTGACAAAAAAATCTGAAATAATAATACAAACTGGAAAGAAGAAAATGAGTGATTTAATGTGACTGTCTGGAGTTGTCTGCTGTTGTAAAACAGTTTACCAACTTATACTAATAGATCCTTCTGAATGACTAACAATACACATTCAGGGCTAACAATACACATTCAGGGCTAACAATACACATTCAGGGCTAACAATACACATTCTGGGCACAGTATTTCATGCATTTACTACTGTTCACTTATTTGTTACTCAACTTTCAGTTTTGATTTACAAATTTATACAATTATCATATATATCACTTTTTGATAGAATAATAATCTGATTAAAAACCAACAACATGAAATACATTCACATTGCATAATACATGTAGCAAGACTTGTAAGAATTTGAATGTGGTCATTACTTCATTTCCTAGATTCTCTGATCTCTGACAGAAAGTGTTTCTGTTTAGTTTGCAGCCATTTTTAGGACATTTTATTAAAGCAAAGAACGTTTTGCAAATTATGCTGTAAATGTGTATGGAAAAGTTAAAGATTGTTTCTGTTTAACAACACCACTAGAACACATTCATTAATGAATCATCAGCTACTGGATGTCAAACATTTGGTAATTCTCGTAGTCATCGGAGAAAACCCATTAGCAGCAAGGGAACTTTTATATGCACCTTCCCACAGACAGGAAAGCATATACCACAGCTTTTGACCAGTTGTGGTGCACTGGTTGGAATGTGAAAAGGTGTGTAGAAAAGAGTTCATAAGAATTTAAATAATGGTCAATGTTTCATATTCCAGTGTTAAAACTTTGTGGATACTTTGAGGACAGTTTTATAAGCTACTTAATTGTTTTGCAAATTATTGTATTATGGGGAAAATGCCCTCCTTCCCTCCCCCACTCCTCCCCTCATCTACTCCTCTCTCCTCCCCAATCCCATCTGCTAATCAGTAATCTGTGGAGACAACCAGATTGTGAACCAGACTTCAGTTCAGGGCAGGAATTTTACAAATAAGCAAGACCTGGTCAAGTTTCATATTCCCCCTTTCTTCTACCAGACTTGAAAGTTCCGTCAGCTGTCTCCAGACTGCTGTAACCATGGAAACTGGTGCCAACGTCTCAGATTAATCATGTGACAGGCTAGCAGGAGGCAGTGGGTGTTCTTTAATCTCTTTTGAAAGGCAAAAAAAAAAAAAAAAAAAAAAAAAAAAAATTCTTGATGTTTGCACTAACTAGATTAGTCTGCACACTAGTGTTGGGAGCAGTGCGGGGTCCTTGAGCGAATAGCTAGTTCAGTCTCCAGATTGAACCAGCATATGTTTTAATGAGCTCTGCATGTCACGATCCCAGTTGCAATTGGGGGTTAAAAAAACACAGTATCATTGATCATTTCTTGACACTCGTACACTTGGAAGTTGACATGCTTAAACTGGCACAGTAGCCTACATGTAAATCAAGTTGTACAATCTTTATATAATAATGGTTTAATAATTTAATCATGTGTATTTATAAGTAACGAAAATTTATGAAGTATTTATTCTGCCTCTCACAGTCCATTGTGATGGTATGTCAATGTCCACCCATCTGTCCATCCAACTGTCCATCCATCCATCCATCCATCCATCCATCTGTGCTTCCTTATTTCCATTCATCCATCTATCCATGCATCCATGTATCTGTCCTTCCATCCATATTCATCCATTCATCCATCTCTGTTCATCTCTTCCACCTATTTAGTGATGGCCTCAATCAACAATTTGTAACTTTATTTAAATCTTGCTAACTAATTTGCTTGTCATTTTAAAATGTTTAAACAAAACAAAGCCCCCTTATCTAAAATTGCATTTATGAAGATTGGATTAAAAAAAAAAAACAGAGAGAGAAGGTGACTATTGAGGGAGTTTAGTAAATGACAGTTTTAGTCATCTCCCAGCTTATTAATGTAGAGGCTGATAATGGTTTAAACTGTGGTACATACATGTACACGTGTTACCGGAGGAAAAGTTAAAGTTTTTGTTCAACGACACCACTAGAGCCCATTGATTAATCAATCATCGGCTATTGGATGTCAAACATTTGGCAATTCTGACTCGTAGTCATCAGGGGAAACCCACTACATCTTTCCAAATGCAGAAGGGAATCTTTTATATGCACTTTTCCACAGACAGGATAGCACATACCATGGCCTTTGATATTCAAGTCATCGTGCACTGGTTGGAACGAGAAATAGCCCAGTGGGCCCACCAACGGGGATTGATTTCACACTGACTGCGCATCAAGCGAGCGCTATACCACTGAGCTACGTCCCATCCCAGGTTATCGGAGGAATGCAATGCACCATTTAATAAGGAATATGTTTGTGCCTAAATATACACTGTAGTATCTCCTCCGGCACCTATGACAACAGTCCCAAACATATAGATGGCATTATAAACAGGATCCACGGCAGAATGAACAAACTCTGCTGGTGTACGAAGATTGCTGTATTATTAGTGCTGTACTTGCCGTGTGTATACAGAGTAGAAAAGAAAACATGTTGCTATCACCTGTTCTGTGTCTTAAGAGATTCATCAACATTACTAACACATATTGCACAAACCGCAGGTTGTCTTTTGGGCTGTATTGCAATGTCTGGAATATGTTTCTTCCACCATTATTTTATTGGTTTCTGCAGTTTGTGGTTCTGTTGTGTACGGAAATTAATAAAAAGATGGGAAGGAATCCAAAAGACGGGAAGGATTCCAAAATGTTACGGCACATAAAACAGAGAATTGGGAGTGTATTCTTGAGCAATTGACTAACATTTGTTTTACAAATTTGCAAAATGTTTTAGAAAATTGACATACATTTTGAATAATCCATGTACAGTGAAACCTATATAAAGTGGATCACATTGGAGACCTAATATTTATCTCATTTAGACAGAATCCGGTGTTCAGAGAGTCGTATTTTAGAATTTACTAAATTCTTTACTGCATTATCGATTACTCTCTCGGCTTTTCCAACATTTTTTGTTGTCTCCCCTGTATTAAAAATAAGATTTAATGGATACAATTTGATGCTAATTTACAGAGAAATGTGTTGTAAAAAATATAATTTGAGTTGGTATTAGGTTTAAAAGTTAATATTATGTTTTTATATTAGTTTAACATTCATTATGAAGCTGCGTGCCAGTTCATTGGTTTCCTTTTCATGCAAACACATTGTAGTGGAAAAAAACCTTAACTATAATATTAAAATGTCTTTCATTTAATAAATTCATGTTAGCTATAATAATATTATTAGAATGATGATTTAGCTCAGAAGTTGGTGGTTTAAGTGGCACTGCTAAAACATCAATTGAACACAGCTGAAATGTCTTTCTTTTAATGTTCATTATATAGCAACATTTAAATGTTTTCGTCTTCTTTTTTTTAACATTTTAAATTTAATTTTTCAGTTGCACAGAAGACTTCATTGGCGAGTACTGCCAGGACCCGAACCCATGCAGAGCTGAGTTGTGTGAAAACAATGGAACATGTGTTATCGTACCCACCTTGAAACAATACCCACAAGCAAATTGTATATGTCCCATCGGTAGGTGGAGTTGTCTGTCTTTGATAGTTATAGTGTCAAAGTCATATGCTTCAAATGGAATTAATTTTGCTGATTGTTTTGTTCACGTATTGCTTGCACAAATCTAATTTTGCATAACCTATTTTTTGTTTGCATGAAATTTGGAGCACCATTTACTTGGATATAACGGGTTACGCAAAATGGAAATGGGTTACCTGGAATTATTTCTGCGTTTACAACCGATAAATGGGTCACACAGATTTTCAGTTCTCAGAGACCTGTTGCAGTCACTATATTTGCTTGTACTACTAGTATATGTGTGATCCCTTATTTCTTTCCGTCGGTAAATTTTAACTGACCCTAACATATTCATATTTACAAAATAGACTAACTGCAACATTTGACCCAAAAAAATTCACTAGCCGTCAGGCATGGCAATATTAGTTATTTACTAGCCCAACATTGAATATCACTAGCCATGGGAGTGGGGCTACCATAATCTAGAGGCCCTGGCTATGATGAATCAAGATGTTACAGAATGAATGTGTTTTGGGTTTTATTGCTTATGTATATACCTAGGTATTATGTATTATATGTATGTATTATGAGTGCCCTTTTTGTCTAGCTTGTAAAAACCCTCTGTGACTGCCCAGATTTGTTTGTTGTTTAAGTGTCTTGCCCCCTCCTCCCCCCTCCCAGTTATTTTAGACTAGGTGTGACTCTGTTCTGTATATGGAATGCTCCCATACTACAAGGTTGTCTCTTTATCTGTTCTGTGAATGTTTATGTTAACACATCGTTTTCTTTCTAGGATTCTATGGAACTTTGTGTGAATTCCGTGATGAGAAGAGTGCTTGCTACAAAAACCCATGTCTAAATGGAGGGACCTGTCAGAATGGAAAGAGTTTGGCCATGTACATCTGTAAATGTATGACAGGCTACAGAGGTATGTAGCATTGGATAGAGAAGTGCCTTATGTGTGGTTGGTCTGGGATCGATCCCCGTCAGTAGGCCCGTTGGACTATTTTTTGTTCCAGCCAGTGCACCACGACTGGTATATCAAAGGGTGTGGTATCTGCTATCCTGTCTATGGGATGGTGCCTTTAAAAGATCCCTTGCTACTAATGGAAAAATGTAGCAGGTTTTCTCTCTGAGACTATATGTCAAAATTATCAAACAGTTGACATCCAATAGCAGATGATTAATGAATCAATGTGCTCTAGTGGTGTCGTTGGGGTTATTTTAGTCCATTGATTAAACCAAATGGAAACTTAAAAGTCACTGTGCTCATTTTAGAATGTCTGTAGATAATAGTTTATGTATTGAGTAATAAAGGGAGAATATGTCACTGTTCCTACATAACAATAGTGCTTGTTAGAACAATTAGATGTAGTAAAAAAACTAAGACCAATATTATTTCAAAAGAAAAACAAACAAAAGATGGGAGCAAATAGTAATATGTACTCAGTCTTTGTAAGTAATTTCTTTTACTAAAGTCTCTCTATGCTAATGGAAAACACCTATATAATCTGAGTTCTCATAAACTGGATTTAATTTCAAAGCTTTTGCTTCTCAAATAGTGGCATTAGACTGTTTAATGCCCTTTAATGCCCTTTTACAAGGCTCGTAGATTAGATATTATTTTTACAGTAATTTTATTTACTTGTAATATGACATCGGAAGAAGCAGAATTTTAATCACATCAGAAGTCACTCAAATGTTATCAAAGTTAATGTTTCAAAATAATATTAGGGCAATACTAAATATTTTGGTGGGTTTTGTGTGTTATTTTAATAACTGTAATTGACGTAGTTACTAAAATGCAGTGTGACCTATTGTCTGTTCACGTGTACATAACATTACAAAAATTGTACGAAAATGTGATTGGAGTAATATATTGTAAAGATCTATAAATCAGGCTTTGACCAAACCATTGCGCCTCCTGGCTTGTAAATATTTGGACAGGGCTAGTTGAAATTATCAACTGTATTACTATAATATATAGGGAACTAGCCAAAGCTTCTGTGAGGGCTGGTGACTTTCTCAAACACTGATAAATTGTCACGTTATTATGTTACTGAAGTCCTAAAGCTTCTCTCCCTTTCTTGCAGGTCCACAATGTGAATATATAGACCACTGCGCCTCCATGCCGTGTCGAAACAATGGTGTGTGTACGTCATCAACCAATGGATTTCTGTGCGAATGCCCCACAGGATACATGGGGCGGACGTGTATGGACGACGTCAATGAATGTGTGGATAATCCTAACCTCTGCAAAAATGGCGGAAATTGCATCAATAAACATGGAAGTTATGAGTAAGTGATGTTTTGAAAATTATAAGTTTATTACGCATCATCCATTTTGTGGATTTTTTTGCTGCCATACATGGGAAGTAAAATACAAATATTCTTATGCTGAAAGTCGAATTAAAATATTTATTTAATATTATCTTATTGTGTATTTATTTAATTTTATCTTGCTGTATATTTATTTAATTTTATCTTATTGTGTATTTATTTAATATGATCTTATTGTGTATTTATTTAATATTATCTTATTTTTTATTTATTTAATATTATCTTATTGTGTATTTATTTAATATCTTATTCTGTATTTATTTAATATCTTATTGTGTATTTATTTAATATTATCTTATTGTGTATTTATTTAATATTATCTTATTGTGTATTTATTTAATATTATCTTATTGTGTATTTATTTAATATTATCTTATTGTGTAATTTATTTAATATTATCTTATTCTGTTGAATTCAGGTAAGTAAATGAATGAAATATTTTTATTTCATTAATAAAATCAGAGCGAGTGGGACCTAATCCCATTCTAAAGTGTTCACCTGATGTGTAGTATGTTAAAGTTACCCAATGTTTGACATCTAATAGCCAGTGATTAAATAATCAATGTGCTCTAGAGGTGTCATTAAACAAAAAATAAAATTAAAAATTAAAAATTAATAACCCAATAATGATATTATCTGTAAATTATAATTTTATTTTCAAGATGGAACACATCGACTGTTAAATATGAATGTACTGATTCCTTATTAAATATTGTTTGTGTGTTTAATTAACAGATGTAACTGCCCTCAGGAATACACGGGTAAACACTGTAAGGACCGGTATGTACCGTGTCACCCCTCGCCGTGTCAGAACGGAGGTACCTGTATCAGTGACGGGGTTCTTAGCTACAGCTGCACCTGTCTCTCAGGTAAGTCACACATTTCTTTGGATGGATGGATGGGTGAATGGGTGGGTGGATGGATGGATGGATGGATGGGTGGGTGGATGGAAGGATAGGTGGGTGGGTGGGTGGGTGGATGGATGGGTGGGTGGATGGATGGATGGATGGAAAAATTAATGAATGAATGGAAAGATGAATATGATGGATGGATGGAATGAATGGATTGATGGAATGAATGAATGAATGAATGAATGAATGGAATGAACGGAATGAACAAATGAATGGAATGAACAAATGAATGAAACAAACCTATCATTGCTGTAGATGTGTAGAAGAAATCTGACTTGGCAGTGTTGGACCACCTATTGAATGGAGCACCTGGATATATTTTCCTTTATGAATACTTGAAAGACCTTGTTCATTTGCATATACATAAATGAATAGGTCCAAACTAAGATTTTCTAGCACAAAGGTGCAGACTTCGTGGTCTGAGGAAATTGAGTTTGAACGTCTTATCTTTGTACAGCTGCCATCACTGGTCAGTGCAATGGGAATATATATACATAACATTTGGCTTTTGTGTGTTTTTATGTATATAGCTCTATATGCCTGTATGCTCTTAAATCCCTCCATCCATTCCATCCATCCATTCATCTCACATATCCACCCCTCCCTCCCTCCCTCCCTCCCTCCCTCCCTCCCTCTATCCATCCATCCACACATCCACCCATCCTTCCATCTGTCCATCCATCCATCCCTCCCTCCCTCCATCCATCCATCCAACCATCCCTCCATCCCTCCATCCATTCAAGTGCTTGCTTTATTCATTTATCCATATAGTCATTAAACCTTCCTTCCTTCCATTCCATTATCCATTGAGTTAAATACCTTCACCTTTCCACCTACTATACCAAATGCACATTTACATTAAAAATACAAATGCACATTTACACTAAAAATACAAATGCACATTTACACTAAAAATACAAATGCACATTTACACTAAAAATACAAATGCACATTTACACTAAAAATACAAATGCACATTTCCTGCACACTTGAAAATTTAAATAAATCCAAAAGCACATTTAGGAATTGAAATCGAATCCACATATCAAATTTGCTTAATTGCAAACATCTCCAGTTAATAGCTTTTAATGAAAAACTCTCTGGTTTGATCTTTTGTTCTCTTTAAAGAATTAATCATTAACACCAATACAAGATGTCTCGACATTTTTTTCTGTTTCATTCATTCATTTATTACTTTTCAAATCTCCACTTTATCTTTTGTTTTTCCTTTTCACAATGAACAAATGCTATAAAAATCAAAAGCTCATCTTTCAAAAACACAAAGTATTCCTGGAACAAAACGAGCTGTCACGTTGATTCATCCTGTGCAGGTTTATGCGTCCATCTCAAACAGAAACCTGACATGCCAAAAACCCCGCAAATGAATCTTTCCCCGTGTCTTGTAACCACTGCATCTGGTCAACTGGCGTGTTCCAATCAGATTGCACAGTATCTAGAATTGTTTGGGCGTAAAAAGGTTGTGTCAGAAACCTATGCAAATTGACACGCATGTCTATTTCAATTCTGTCTTCTCCTCTAGAGTCCGATTTGACAGAAAAATAGCAAATGTCACTCTGCTTTTGGGAAGTTATTTCGTAGATTTCATTTTGAAAATTACATGCTAATACAGACGTGTTAAAAGTGTTGATCACAAGTCGTTTCTCATGATGACAGTTTGTTTGTCGTGTTTCAGAAATGTAATGAAGTCACTTTAGAATGTAATGTGATTTGTTGTTTTTTTATGCTTTGTTCATCTCATTTATTGTGTCTTGGATTCATTGACTATAAATCATGAAACTGATGCTAATTTAAAAAGGATGTTTCAGACTCCGAAGCTATTAGGGTTTTCTACCAGAGGGTATGAAGGGTAAAATTACGTACCCTAACATCTTGGAAATTAGTCGAGAAATCTAGTAGCCCGATGGACTGCTGAGTTTAGATATCTGGTAGCCCGAGCAACAAATCGGTAGCCAAAACACCCCGGGTTACTGCTAAGTTTGAGCCCTCTGATCCGTTATTTCTTTTCATCAGTATGTTAGAAGATAAAATCCAGTTTAAGCTATGGTAACTATTACGATGACCAGAGAAATGCACACTAATAGACTGATGTTCTAACACCGGCCTCGGTGGCATCTTGGTTAGGCCATCGGTCTACAGGCTGGTAGGTACTGAGTTCAGATCCCAGTTGAGGCATGGGATTTTTAATCCAGATACCGACTCCAAACCCTGAGTGAGTGCTCCGCAAGGCTCAATGGGTAGGTGTAAACCACATGTACCGACCAGTGATCCATAACTGGTTCAACAAAGGCCATGGTTTGTGCTATCCTGCCTGTGGGAAGCGCAAATAAAAGATCCCTTGCTGCTAATCGGAAGAGTAGCCCATGTAGTGGCGACAGCAGATTTCCTCTCAAAATCTGTGTGGTCCTTAACCATATGTCTGACGCCATATAACCGTAAATAAAATGTGTTGAGTGCATCGTTAAATAAAACATTTCTTTCTTTCTGATGTTCTAACAACAAAGTGTAATTATGTTTTAATATTAATTGTTGAAAAAAGCTCTATTAGCATAGAACATGTTACACAGGCTACGGAATCTGGTGAACTTAAAAAAGCTACTGTTGTAAGTAATTATACTAGGTGGAATTAATTATAGTTTATCAAAATTATTGCAGTTCTTTTGGTCAGAAGGACATAATCTTGTTAGACAGGAGGAGGTAATTCAGTTGGGTCATGAGGAAGGTAATTAGCATGACTATGTGAATGTGATTATTTGCGGGGTATATCTAACAAGGCTGGTATTATGTACGTTATTTGATACAGGGTAGTGGCTTTGTACGATTCTTGTGCCCATTCTTGTGCCCGAGTTTGAGTTGAATACACGAGGACAAAGATTTTGGTTGGATAATACTCTCTTTTGTGACTGGTGTCTAGCTGTTCACGTAGACTGGTGGTATAAGTTCCACATTTGTGTGCAAATGAGCATGTCATTTATTGGTGAGGTTAGCCAATAAATTAATGGATTTAGCCTTCACAAAATTTAATCTTACCCTAATTATATCTTAATTCATATTCTCCACAGTGTACAAACAGCATGAATAACATAGACCTTGCACATCCTAGATGGTAATTTGTTTGCACTTTAATTATTTTTAAAATTAATTTTGAATTATCTGATGAAAAAAACTCCTATCCCTTGAAAATAGTGAGGCCATATAACCGTAAATAAAATGTGTTTAGTGCGTCGTTAAATAAAACATTTCCTTCCCTTGAAAATAATAATTTTTAAGACCATTACTCTAGAAAATGATGTAAATAAGCGACACAAAATTTAACCCCATTCCTCCCCCCCAAAAAAATATACAATAAAAAACCCCAACAAAAACAAAAATCTGTTTATTAACATAAATTAATTCTAAAGGTGTCTTTTTTTTAATGTTGAACACCAAAAATTTGGAAGAATTGTTTTCAGAACTGTTACACTTTATAAAAAAGAAAAAAGAAAACATTCTGCATAATATAATTTCTGTAAGAATAATATTAAACTAACTGGTATTATATAGGCTCTAGAAATTGTGAAAATTATCATTTCATTTGCTCGTTGCTTGTGCAAGTCAAATTTTGCTTTTCCCATTTTTCATCCGTGCATTATATTAAAATATCACCGGCCTCGGTGGCGTCGTGGCAGGCCATCGGTCGACAGGCTGGTAGGTACTGGGTTCGGATCCCAGTCGAGGCATGGGATTTTTAATCCAGATACAGACTCCAAACCCTGAGTGAGTGCTCCGCAAGGCTCAATGGGTAGGTGTAAACCACTTGCACCGACCAGTGATCCATAACTGGTTCAACAAAGGCCATGGTTTGTGCTATCCTGCCTGTGGGAAGCGCAAATAAAAGATCCCTTGCTGCCTGTCGTAAAAAGAGTAGCCTATGTGGCGACAGCGGGTTTCCTCTAAAAACAGTGTCAGAATGACCATATGTTTGACGTCCAATAGCCGATGATAAGATAAAAAATCAATGTGCTATAGCGGCGTCGTTAAATAAAACAAACTTTACTTTTTTTATATTAAAATATCATTTACACGGTCATGGCAGGTTATGCAAAACACAAAACAAAGAAGAAAAAAATAAAATAAATGAAAGAAAGAAAAAACATTAAATTTTTAATTCTCAAAGGCCTTTATTGCATGTGAGAAAAAAAATCCTAATTAAAAAATAAAAGGTATGAAAGGTATCAATATTTATGACTACGCAATACAGTTTAAAGTGATTATCCTGGGGCAATTCCATTGGCAAGTAGGTGTAAGCAGACTCCCCTGTATGAAGTCTGGTATTGAATTTCTAAACAGTGCTGAGAATAATTGGCCACAAGAGCTCTACACTGGTGACATTTCCCATGAAAAGTGGGTCAGCCAGAACCCATATCACTGTTGCCATGCTGCTCCATCTGGGCTGTGGCTGGCTGTCTGTGTGGTGGGACACCCCAACACATCCAACTCCAGGCTTTTTACACTTGCCGTTTTGTTTATCCTTGTATGCGATGCGGCCAGATGTAGCTGAAATACCTGGTCCACCCAATAGAGATTGCAGTTATTTTACTGTGCAGGGGCAGAACATAGCCCAATAGTGAAGCTCAGGGGCAGAACATAGCCCAATAGTGAAGCTCAGGGGCAGAACATTGCCCAATAGTGAAGCTCAGGGGCAGAACATAGCCCAATAGTGAAGCTCAGGGGTGGGACATAGCCCAATAGTGAAGCTCAGGGGCAGGACGTAGCCTAGTGGCAAAGTGCTCGCTCTGTGCGCGGTCGGTCTGGGATCGATCCCCATCGGTGAGCTCATTGGGCTATTTCTCGTTCCAGCCAGTGCACCATGACTGGTATATCAAAGGTCGTGGTATGTACTATCCTGTCTGTGGGATGGTGCATATAAAAGATCCCTTGCTGCTATTAGAAAAGAGTAGCCCATGAAGTTGCGACAGCGGGTTTCCTCTATCAATATCTGTGTGGTCCTTAACCATGTGTCTGACACCATATAACTGTAAATAAAATGTGTTGAGTGTGTTGTTAAATAAAACATTTCTTTCTTTCTTTGGTAAAGCTCTCGCTTGATGTGTGAATTGACCCACTGGGCTATTTCTCGTACCAGCTAGTGCCTCACAACTGGTATATGAAAGGCTGTGGTATGTGTTATCCTGTCTGTGGGAAGGTGTATATAAACGATCCTTTGCTACTAATGGAAAATGTAGCGGGTTTCCTCTCTGAGACTATTTATCGAAATTTACCAAATGTTTGACATCCAATAGCCAGTGATTAATAAATCAATGTGCTCTAGTGGTAATGTTAAACAAATCTCCCACAAACTTTAACTTTTGCTATGCATGATGAGTTAAATTTAATGAGGAAGATGTTTCTGTATATCCAGTGTCTTGTTACGTACAGTCAATAGGAATATGAATGATGCAAGATCTTTGTGAAAACATATTTATGTTGACACCCATCTATTCTTTGTATCTTTTTTTTTTTAATAAATAAAAGGTATTTAAATTATACCATTACAATACATTACATTATTGTGTATTTTATATGATTTTAGCTTTAAGTTGTAAAAGACAAGAAATCTGAAAAAAAACCTATCTGTCTGAAAGGATAACAGACTTACTGCTTTATAATGTTGCCTGTTGCAGTCTTCCTATGGCCAAAACACCGTGTGCTGATTCATGACTGTCAAAACATCCTTTGGGCTCTATTTTTTGTAGAGATTCAAAGTTGAATACACTAACAGTTTTGTTGTTCATACTGCATACAAGTGATCTCAATGTCAACTGCAACAATATAACAGAAACAATTTTGGTCTTTGGATACATCTATATTTTGTCATTGTGTGATTAAAAAAAAAAAGACACATGCGTATTACCAATCTGTATTGTAGTCTGTAGTCAGACATGGTAAAATCAAGTTAACATAGAAGATTGGGAAGGGGGGGGGGGGGGGAGTGGGTTCACTGACCAAGTTTCTAGAGAGCATGCTGCTATGGAAATTTGTTAAAACTAGATTACTTGAAATACAGTTTCTTGCTTGTTACAAGTAAAGTTCATCAAGACAAATGCTGGTAAACATAGTAAATGCCAATAATGTTTTTTTATTTTTGTTTTAATTTTATTTAGAATTATTGTGGGGTCTAAAGTCCTCTGACCTCTGACCTCACTTGCTCTGCCGTGATTGGTTGTCTGTGACTTTAATATAGACATCAGTTTGGAATTTTCCCTTCCAGAAAGCCCATGATTAGTTTGTGTACCGATACTTATCCTGTCCACTTGGCAGAGTTGTTCATAACATATCTAATCATGGCATAATTGGCCTGGGAAAGGAACATGACCTTTTCAAAACTTGTGTGTCAATTTTTATTTCTATGTGATTGCACTTGGTCGGCTTGGGTCACTTCTTTCCCTGCAATGGTCGAGTGAAGTTAGCAATACGTGAAATGAACGATACATTCACATGTATATGTACATATGTAGCACAGCATCTTAATTCAAATCTTGTGACTGTTATGCTCCAACAGTTGGCAAATGTTTCTTTTTTCTTTTTTTTCCCCCATTGTATTCACGTTTCAGTGATGTTCTAAGAAATAGAAAATGTCTATTTTAATAAATTGAAAAGAATAGACTTATACTTGTTGCAAAAGAAGTTTTTTCTTTTCTTTTAGTGTTAATGAGCTGTAGACTGGTATGTCTATGGACTGGTCTGAATTCACAGAAGTTAAAAGTTTATTTTGTTAAACGACACCACTAGAGCACATTGATTAATTAATCATCGGCTTGTATGTCAAACATTTGGTAATTCTGATATATAGTTTTTTGTGGAAACCCACTGCATTTTTTCCCAATGACACCACTAGAGCATATTGATTAATCAATCATTGGCTTTTGGATGTCAGATATTTGGTAATTCTGACATATAGTTTTAGAGAAAAACTGTTAAAAATATTTTCCAGTTAGCAGCAAGAGATATTTTATATGCATTTTTCCAGACAGGATGGCACATAACATGGCCTTTGATATACCAGTTGTGGGGCATTGGTGGGAAAACTTTAAAAAACCCAACTTGTTACAGACCTAAAGTTGCCAGTACCATATTATGTTTGTATATAGCAAAATTGGGTCATAGTATTAATAAGACACATACAATTTCTGCTTTTTAAAAATTCTTTACTGATGCTCAAGAAAGCATTTTTGATGTGACTATAACAGTCATTGGTACTTGCTTTTTGTAAATACTTTTTAGAAATACATCACATAATCATTCAGTTATCATGTTTGACTATCATATAGGGCTGTATTTGCATATTAATAAACTCATGTTGACTGAACAGTGACATCTGATTTAATTCTAAATCATGTAATTTAAAATGATGACACTGTAACATCAAGATTTTTATCTAAATCATGTAAAAAATATTAATTAATTATTATTAATTATAAACATGGTTTTAGAAATGATTCCATTCTGGGAAGGGTTTTTTTCTTCTCATAATTCACCATCCATAAAATAAATAATATGGCTGCCCAACGTTTTGACCCCTATGTGATTATTTTTGTGATCAATGTTATTGAAAGCAATTCCTATGGGAATATACAAGATTAAAATAACAGCAAGTTTCAACATTGTTTACCAATTAAGGTATGGCAATGGTGTATGCATTGAAGATAAGTATTTCTCAGCTTTTCACACAGTCCAGAAGACTTTTATGTGAAATCAAGAATTCCCTGAACTCATAAAGGAGCCATGAATCATTGTTCAAATAAATTTTATCTTCCCCGACATAAAACCAGTAATTGTATAAATCACAGTAAATAACCTGTTTTGCATGTAGTTAAATATTTAATTGTATAAATTGGAGTAAATAACCATTTATGCTTGTATTACTGTAACATACAACATTGGAGACAATAGAAATTAATTACATGTATACTAATATTTACATTTTTTCCCATGCATAAACTATGTACATTGTATTTAAACAGAATTTTTAAAATTTATATTAAATTTCATTTGTTTCTCTGGATATATGAATTTTAATACTGATGTGTTCTAGCATTCTAGCATCCAATTACACACATGGTAACTGTCAGTGGGCCCATTGGGCTATTTCTCCTTTCAGCCAATGCTGTAGCGGGTTTCCTTTCATGACTATATGTCAAAATTACCAGATATTTGACATCCAATAGCTGATGATAAATGAATCAATGTGCTCTAGTGGTGTTGTTAAACAAACCAAACCTTTAATGTTAAAGTTTCATGTTTAAATCAGTCTCTCACAAACTACAAGTCCTGAAAGTTGCTGAAACTTGGTTTATAGTTGCACCTATGGATGTTTATCACAGTGCACCAATTTTGTTTTATTATTGGCAAGACAGTAATTCTGCGAAAATCTTGTTTAAATAGTTAAAATAGATGTGAAGTTTGTCATCTTTAAAGTTCCATTGAAGCTTGTATGGAAATATACTCACCGCAAAAAATTAAGCATACCATTGCATTTGATATATTAGTCATGGGGCAATGGTTGGGATGGAATTAAAAACCAAGGATGATGCATTTTATAACTCTTTGCACCTCACATTAGTCCTCTACTGAGCTAATAAACATAATATTAACCAAGTGGTTGATACACACTGAGCTAATAAACATAATATTAACCAAGTGGTTGATACACACTGAGCTAATAAACATAATATTAACCAAGTGGTGGATACACACTGAGCTAATAAACATAATATTAACCAAGTGGTTGATACACACAACATATCTTGCCTTTGGTATAGATATAACCATGTTTTAGAGGTGTAATTTACATGTATAGCATATTGAACATATGTCCCTACTGGAATGATTTCCGTTTGTCTTGAGCTTTAATGGGGCAAATGGCATTTAGTCTAGACACATTCTACCTTGTTCAAAGAATTACATCATATCTGCCAACTGTTATTCATAATTATTATGGAGTGGGATTCACATCATTTTTGGCACACTAGTCTGACGGTTGGCAGTCTCTGGCATAGCGAACGTATTTCCTTTATTCAGTGTGTGAAAATGAGTTACATTGCCATGTATTTCACTTTGGTATAATTAAAAGTTTGTACTGTTTGATGACACAACTGGAGCACATTGATGTATTATAATCATTGGATGTCAAACATTTGGTAATTCTGATATGAAGTTTGTTTTGTTTGATTGCACAACTGGAGCACATTGATGTATTATAATCATTGGATGTCAGACATTTGGTAATTCTGATATGACGTTTGTTTTGTTTGATGGCACAACTGGAGCACATTGATGTATTATAATCATTGGATGTCAAACATTTGGTAATTCTGATATGACGTTTGTTTTGTTTGATGGCACAACTGGAGCACATTGATGCATTATAATCATTGGATGTCAGACATTTGGTAATTCTGATATGAAGTTTGTTTTGTTTGATTGCACAACTGGAGCACATTGATGTATTATAATCATTGGATGTCAGACATTTGGTAATTCTGATATGAAGTTTGTTTTGTTTAATGGCACAACTGGAGCACATTGATGTATTATAATCATTGGATGTCAGACATTTGGTAATTCTGATATGACGTTTGTTTTGTTTGATGGCACAACTGGAGCACATTGATGTATTATAATCATTGGATGTCAAACATTTGGTAATTCTGATATGACGTTTGTTTTGTTTGATGGCACAACTGGAGCACATTGATGCATTATAATCATTGGATGTCAGACATTTGGTAATTCTGATATGAAGTTTGTTTTGTTTGATTGCACAACTGGAGCACATTGATGTATTATAATCATTGGATGTCAGACATTTGGTAATTCTGATATGAAGTTTGTTTTGTTTGATGGCACAACTGGAGCACATTGATGTATTATAATCATTGGATGTCAGACATTTGGTAATTCTGATATGAAGTTTGTTTTGTTTGATTGCACAACTGGAGCACATTGATTTATTAACCATCGCCTATTGGATGTCAGACATTTGGTAATTTTGGTAATTGTCTTAGAGGAAATAATCTACATTTTTACGTTAGCAGCAAAGGATCTTTTATATTCACTTTATTCCAGTCATTTTTGTATAGAGGCCAACTATCTACATTTAACTGCCATATTTTGTAGATCCATTGCATGGCTGTAAATAAAACAAGTTTGACTTACTTACTTATTTATTTTAACATATTATTTATTTATTTATTTTAATTATTTTTGGTATTATTATTATTATTATTTGTTTATTTTTAAAAAATTATTTATTTATCTATTTATTTATATTTGGTTTAAAAAAAATCTATCAATGAAATCTCCTCGAAAGTATTTATCATTGATGTTTCCTGTCTGTGGTGTTAAAACGAACTCGAAAACGTTAGAGGGTATAGTGTTCAAAGCATGTAAGATTTGCATTGTTGGCTCTTCATGTTTTTCAAGGCCACTCCAGCTTTAAACCCGTATTTGCTCAAATGGGGGTATGGGAATGTCTAAACAGTCGAAACGTTGGTGTGCGAGTCTGCATGAATCACGATGCTGAAACCAGGAGAGCAAGTTATTCATTGCTAAAACACCAGAGGAAGACTGTGGACAAACACGGGATTTTTTTAGTTTTTCGAACGGCGCATAGTTTTTCAATAAAGCAAAGAGCTCAGCAATGCACTAGCTGAGACAGTTTGCCATTTTAGTGACAGGAAGTCGCAGGAAAATGGACAAAAAAGATGGTGGTTTGAGAGGAAACGAAATGAAATGATGAATGGTTGTTTTTTTGTGTGTGTTTTTTGCCACCTCAAATCGTGCGCTGGATTGACAGTGTTTTTTAAGAGATAAAGGCCAAATATCTACAGAGTGTTGGTTTGTGTGTTTTTATATTAGTGGAACATCATTCAAGGGTTGTCAGTTCTGAAGGAAAGTGTTGTTCTTGTTTTGAAGCCCAGGTCAATGAAAATGGCGGTGCGATAATCCTCGTCATATTGTTCAGTATGATTCAGCCTGAAAGAAAAGTCACTGCTGTTTTGGATGTGTCTAGTGTTCTGAACTTGTAGTAACACTCTGCTGTGGATGGCAAAGAAAGGGGGAAAATACAACAAACTTTAAGAAAAACACACATAGCAACAACAACAAAAAATCCCTAAAACACTACCAAATTCTTATTGTATGTATCAATTTTAAATGTAGTAAACTACTGTTTATTATAAAAAGTAAAACTTATTTTAAATCTTTTTCTTTAACTAGCAAGTGTAACTGAAAAAGACTTGGCAAAATCTGTGTCACACATCTACTGGTTTGTAAGAAAATATCAAGGTGGCTGCTAAACACAGTTGCCTGCTTTACACAGGTTTGTTTGTACTGGAATACATGATTTTGGAAACCATTAAGGAGCTTGATGCACAACCCAGATTTGGATTGATAGATGGCCTCTTAAATAAGGTATTTGCTTTATGCAGGTGACCACTAAAGCAAGTTTTATAGTAGTGTTGCTTGAAATTGCTCAGTACTTCTGCAACTGAGCGATACTTGCACAAACCTTGTGGAGTAAAAGTGACTATTAGATGGCCTCTTAAGATGGGTATTTGTTTTATGCAGGTGACCAATTAAGCAGGTTTTACGGCAGTGTTATTTAATATGGGCCAGTACTTGCGAAACTAAGCAGTACTTGCACAGACCTGTGGAGTAAAGGGACTATTTGATGGCCTCTCAAGACAGGTATTTGTTTTATGCAGATGACCACTGAAGCAGGGTTGACAGTACTTCTGCAAATGAGCAATACTTGCACAAACCTTTGTAGTAAAAGTGACTGTTTTAAATGACTGCATTGTGTCTTGCACCTGTCACCAGCCTCTGTTTGTATGTGGTGATTAACAAGGAAACTCTGAGTGGTAATTAATTAATGCAGCTTACATAAGGGCTTCTATAGGGGATGTTTAGAACTACCAGTACCTTGAGGGGTAGTCCTCATGTAAGCTACCTGACAGCGATACAGGGATTCAACAACTAGAAACTCCTAATCAGCCGTTCTGTCAAGTCGTGTCAGATGGAACAGTTGGATTGAAGACTTCCATTTGACATCCCATGTGGTGAACATATATTTTTGTAAATATAATTAGTAAGAAGAAGGTGCTAATTTAATTTTAATACATATTTTAAAAATAATTTTTGATAATTTAAAAAATTATGTTCAGTGAAATAGGTTTCAAATTATACAATTCCATTTTAAATTTTAAAATATTTAAATATAATACTTTACGATAAAACCTTAAATAATAAAAAACATTTTCACTGAAACAACAATACAATTAATTGTTCATTAAAAATATTTAAAAATATTAATACTTTTATATTAATAAAATAAGAATAAATGTTTAATTTTTCTTTTTTTAAATTTAAAGTTAGATTACAGCTGTATTAAGTCTGAATGTTTTGACTCGACTTTCCATTTGGCAAAACAAAAACAAAGATTCGCTGCAGGAATTGCTGCTGCGGACTACAGCACTGGCACTGGAAAACATGCATGAAACCTGAGCCGCTGGGAAAAGTGCTGAAAGAACTCTTTTGTGAATAAAATCAGTATGTTTTTGTGAAGAGGCCACACTTGTTTTTGAACTTGACAGAAGATAATTCTTGTGGTTTCCCTGAATTGTGTAAACAGCCATTTCAAAAGAAACTATGCTAAGACGTTCAGTATAATTATGTAGCTAGAGCAAATATAGTAAATACATTAAAAATTAGGTCTAAAATTTTATTTATAAGTATTTTAAATTTTGATAACATTGTAAATGTAAATTTTATACTTACAACTTGACATTGTAAATTAAAAAATTAATAATTACCACTTGTTATTTTTAGTAACGTAAAAAGATAAACAAATTTTGTTTTTTTAATATTATATATTTTTTTTGTTTAAAGTAAAAACAAATCCATGTAATTGTTATGCAAATACATGCAATAATTAACTTTTAAAACTGTTTCTGTATTATTAAACCATAAAATAGTACTTAATTTCTATTTAATTTACTGAAGTATACACAAAATTAATTAATGTTGACAAAAAACCCCAACCAAACCCAACAACAACAACCCCATCACAAGTTATCTTTGTGCTTCCAAGTTAATTATGAAGAACCTCGGGATCTGTTCAACAGGTAGCAGCTAGCTGGACATACGTTCCCCATCTCATCTAGCATGGAGCAACAGTTAAACTATACCCTGGATCACAGATGCTACTATGGTCATTCTGTTTTGTTTTGTTTTTTATAAGGTGAAAAGTCCAGTCAGCACATCACCACAACAGCAGCTGTAAGGGAGGTCACCATACTCACTCCCTCACCGCTCGCTCACTCGCTCACCGAGTCAGTCAGTCAGTGACTCCAGATCCTGTTTCCCCATTCTCCCCCTTACCCCACCCCCCTTACCCCACCCCCCTTACCCCACCCACCACCAGTCCACCACGACCACTACCACCACTAGAGACTGTTTGACATTTAGGCCAGTATTACAAAGGACCCTTATTACCATGTGAATGGCCAACTTCCCTTCACAGACCATGTGACTGTGTCTTATAACAGTGGGTGCTGGAGCGGAACTGGTGTAGCTGTTAACTGCCTAAAAACGTCTTCGCTATTATAGTGGGACTTTTCTCCAACAGCCTGTTGTTTGTGTTTGCTTGGCCCAGTCTGTGAACATTTATTTAGTGTGCTGGAATTTTTTGTGTGCAGCGATCTGTGGATTTTTTTTTCATCTTCTTCTTCTTCTTCTTCAAATTCAAAAGTGGTGCTGAATTTTTGGATATTATCTTATGCAAGAAGTATGTAGCAGTTTGACCATGAGGCCCAGGATTGGAGTACCGTTATGGATGTTATGGATTGTCGTACTGAGTACCTGTAAGTATTAATGTGAGGGTCGTGGGAACCACAAGTTGGTCTGTCATCAAATGTTTACCGTTATGGATGGACGTGTGTTGTGCTTGTGTGTGTGTGTATGTGCACTTTCTGAGTCACCATGTTGCACTTAAAAGTTAAATAGGAAAGTTTAGAAAGAGAGAGAGTTCACAGAACTTGACAGCATATGTTGTTTGTTTACTTTTAAAAAAGACCTTACAGGGATATAACATGTAAAGAATAAGGATACATTTTTATTGCTTGGAGATATTCCACAATTGGAATGACAGTACATGCACAAAATAACATTAAAAGATTGCTAACAATTAGTTCAAAAGTAAATTCATTAGAAGAGAATATCAATTCATACATTCAGAAAATTTAATTATTACATATATGGAAGGATTTTCCTTTGGCACTATCACTAACCCTAACCCTAGCTCTATTTATAATGTTCTTTATACGTGACAGTGCCAAAGGAAAGTCCTACCACTTATATATAGACATTTTACAGAGTCCGTTTTTAAAAATTGTTACAGAACCTAACCTCTCTAAATGAGATCCCTCTTAAACCGGACATTTGTCTTGATCCCAAGGGTGTCTGGTTTAGAGGGGTTTCACTGTATATATACATTCATCTAAAGAACAGACATGTAATAGTAATGGATTTTTCTCTATTCTGTAGACTCTAAAACCATTTGTTATGGCACCTAATTGTCATTAACACTCTATAAACCAATAATATGAAATTAGAATTAAAGACAGTGACAATATCATTTAAAAATAAGGAGTTGAGGTTTACATTTTTTTTTTTTAAATAATATATAAAATTTAACATGTATCACACATGTACTACCAATAGACATGTCTGTTTCTTTGTTGTTGTTTTTTGTGCTGGGTTTTCATTAAAAATTTGGTCAGTCAAGTCAGTCATTTGTTCATCTGTCCGTTCATTAGTTTCTTTCGTTCTTTTCATTACTTCATTTGTTCATTCTTATTAATTTAATTAATCAATGTGCTCCAGTGGTGTCGTTAAACAAAACAAACTTTACTTTTAACTTCATTTAATTCTTTAATGTATATAATTTTTAATGTCAGATTTTAAAATTGTAGGTCCTAATTTCTAGATAAATCAATTATGAATATCGGAGTTCAGTTCTACATGTAGAAGATTATTTTGTAAAGATTATTATATGACCCATAAAAATACAAATATGTGTTCCTGCATTATTTTGGTCCTTTGTTTTATAAATGTATTATTGTCATATTAAACATTGAATGTACAAGAATGTGCAAAAGACTTGCGAAGAATTCCAGCCAAAATCTTATCCCAATCTTTGATGCTAATTACAAAGTCCCCTAGATGTTTGTTCACAACTGAAATTATGAGTATAGCAACGTTTTCACTGTCTTAACCAGTCTGGGCATAAGTCCCCATTCATCAGCAGAGCAGACAGAACACCTTAACTTGGCCATTAAACAGTTTGGCTATCTGACAGGAATCGGTCTGCAGGGATTAGCAGGGCTTTTGCCGATCACGGCATTATGGGAACTCCTAGGTGGACCGCACTGAAGGATAAGGTCAGCTTATTGCAGATCAGTTGTTCAGATAGCATTTTTTCTTTTTCTTTATTTCTTTTTTCTTTTCTTTTTTTTCCTTTTTTTTTTTTTTTTTTTTTTTTTTGGTCTACCTGTAATTGGGTGTCTCACATTTGTCAAATAGCTCAGTTCCAGAGTTACAAAGGTGCATATTTTTGTAGGTGATTGGTAATTGGTGCTGTATGGAAATATGAATTGCGCCAGGTTGTTTGGATAATAATATTTCGGAATTGTGATTTTTATTTTTAGGTTTATGATTAGCTTTTTGGGGTCAAAAGAGTAAAGGTGTTTGAAAGTTATATTTAATTTTATTGAAAGGTTTTTAAAAATCTTTGCTGGTAATTAATATGCCATAATAGTTTTGTTGACAATAACTAATTCTTTGTGTTATTTATAATATATTTGTTTCTTTGATTTTTTCCTTTAAATCTATTTATATGAAATGGATACAAAATTATCTTTGGTGCTTTTAAACTTTTGTCCTTAAAAGCTCTAAAATATTTAGAAATTCCAAATAGCTGACATTCCGTGTGTTTTCCACCTTTGAGTAGAGATCCATCCATCCATCCATCCATCCATCCATCCATCCATCCATCCATCCATCCATCCATCCATCCATCCATCCATCCATCTATCTATCCTGTTCCGTTCCTGTGTTCACTATCATATCAGGATGTTTATGTTGTTGGGTGTAAAAATCTAGTCAGTATTAGTTCATCTGTGGTCATTTATTTGATTGTCGCCATGAATTGAAGCATTCATGTCCCGTGAACACATTGTTACATTTTTGTGTAGTTAGGGAATGGAAGGTGTGTTTCACTAAACAGACTTTGTCTTCAGTGATCAAAATGTCATGGTGCACATGTAGTAATTGTAATACGGATGACTCAGATCTCGCAGTAAGACAGTCTCACATGCATCAGCGTCATCATCATCACCTGGATGAGAAGCAAAACTTGCATCAAAGCATAGATCTCAGACTTCTGTTTTTGAAAAACCAAGGAGCATTGAGAACCAGGCTCCGTATTCATAAACGTACTTAAGTCAATGTATGATACTTATTTATGTACTTTAGGTATGTATTTAGGTATCATACATTGACTTAAGTACGTTTATGAATATGGAGCCAGGGGCCTAATTCACAAAGGTCTCTTAGGCTCTGCTAGACACCAAAGCATCCTCTTTGCAAGTCTTTTTGCATTGCACTGCGAGATAGCAAAGGTCTCTTAGGCTCTGCTAGACACCAAAGCATCCTCTTTGCATTGCACTGCGAAATCACAAAGTCGCGATAGTTTAGTGAATTAGGTCCCAGGGCCGAGTTTTACGAAGCCATCTTAGCATTAAGATCACCGTAAGTGCATTACTATCTAGCATTGCTTCATAAAGTGGCGATAGTGGGTTTTCCTCCCTCAATATCTGTGTGGTCCTTAACCATATGTCCGACGTCATGTAACCTAAATAAAATGTGTTGAGTGTGTCATTAGATAAACCATTTCCTTCACTTCGTAAAAGGAGGCATTGGACAGGTAAATGTCAAGAAAGGAGAATTTGCACCACTCTGACTGAATTTAGAGAGCTGCAGAAACACCCCAACAATGCAAGTCGGAGCTCTGTCAGAATTGGGAGTGGGACGTAGCCTAGTGGTACAGTGCTCACTCAATGCACGGTTGGTGTGAGATCGATCCCCGTCGGTGGCCCCATTGCACTATTTCCTGTGCACCACGACTGGTATATCAAAGGCCGTGGTATGTACTACCCTGTCTGTGGGATGGTGCATATAAAAGATCCCTTGCTGCTAATCGAAAAAAGTAGCCCATGAAATGGCGACAGTGGGTTTCCTCTCTCAATATCGGTATGGTCTGTAACCATATGTCTGACGCCAAATAACAGTAAATAAAATGTGTTGAGTGTGTCATTAAATAAAACATTTCTTTCTTTCTGTCAGAGTTGAAAATTGATTGGTTAGATTCTAGTAATATAATGTACGCTTTACCATTAAGAAGTCCATAACCTATTATCATGGAAAGTGTTAATAGCAATGCTCCTTACAGTTCAGATAGTGAAAGAGTATGAATTTTGCTAGGTTTTGGTTTTATTTCCATGCATGCATAAACAAAAAGGATACAGAATACATGTAGATGTTAAAGGTAAAATTTAGAACATATTTGTAGGACCTGTTTCAGTGAACACGACAAGAGTTGTGTATTATGTGAATAATTATAACAATTAACATGTTTCCGTATAAATTCATTACGTATTTCCACCAGGGGTATAATTAAAAGTTGATTGGTTATTATTATTAATTCTAATTATTGGTGATGAAATTCCAACCAAGTTCTCCAAACGTAACTGAAAGCTGTGGTATTTTTAACGGTACTTATAAATACTTTGCTTCGTACACTATACAGTAAATTCGGCTACTGATGGTATCTGTAGTTTGCTTATAATATTGGTGTCGATCTGGCTCAGACTGCGTTTCGGCAGGAAGGAAACGGTGAATAGCCCACATTATTATATCCGCGTACTAATGACAGCAAACACTGTAGTGCAGTCGTGACCTTTTGGAGCATCATCCCAGGCCCAGCTGACAACAATGTTCACATGTGAAACTGCAGTCTCACGTTTGGGCAGGACTTCCTATGACATGCTACCAACTTCTACTACATCATACTACATACATGTATGTATGTGGGCATGCATGGTACAGTCAGGAATATGCCGGTGTCAGTTAACATTGCCGGGTGTGGCTACCCACCTTTCCAAATTACCATCCAGCACTTATAAACAGTATTTATTAGGCTTTTTACGCAGCAATATTATTTTGCAGTAATTAAGTAAATATATATATATATATATATTTTTTATGGGGTAACATGTCCCCAGAATTTGGTGTAATAGTCTTACATTGTTTTAAATTAAAAAAAAAAAAAAAAAAGAAGAATGTTCAATCTTATGGCTGGCTTTGAAGAATATATAATTTTATATACATGTAAAGCATATCCATAAATCTTTTGTGCCGTAATATAAATACATAAGTCAGTGAGTGCATTCTTTGATAACCGTAAGCAGTTATTGTACCCGTACCTAATGATTGCCATAAATGTTAAATTGGCCTATATTCTGATGATGATTACAAGCTTGAAGGATTATAGTGGTCCCGAGTTACATGTAGCAGCAACATAATGCCCAGCCTAGTTATATGCACTTGATGTGTTGCATATATATACTAACCAGTGCTGCCGTCACAGGTCAAACATTAAACAATGGATACTTAATTAAATTGCATATGGCTTTCTGGTTCATGTACAGTATGTGTGCTGGGCTGTCTGTCCAGGACAGTCGGTTAGTTGTTAGTTGGTTAGTGGTTAGTGAGAGAGAAGAGGGTGTAGTGGCCTTACACCTACCCATTGAGCCCTCAAGAAATCGCTCTGGGTTGGAGCTGGTACCGGGCTGCGAACCCTGTACCTACCAGCCTGTAGTCCGATGACTTAACCACTGCGCCACTGAGGCCGGTTTCCTGCATTATGTTGTTGGAACATGTAGAATTTTATTCATGTGTCAATATGATATTTTTATAATAATAAATGTTATGAACATCTAGAGCTCATGTTTAACACACACACACACACACACACACACACACACACACACACACACACACACACACACACACACACACACATATGTACATATAAGCATACATTCATCATTCATGTATACACAGTATGCATGCATCAGCACACACAATACACACAATGTCACATATATACCAATGCAAGGACACACAGCACACACACACACACACACACACACACTGACACACACACATACACACACACACTCACACACACACACACACACACACACACACACACGGATACACACAGTTTTACACACACAAATATGTATGTAGTAATTATACTTGTAAAAATACACGTACGTATGATGTGTAAGTTGTTTAAATTTGTACCAGGAAATGTAATTTGATTTCATGATGATGTAAAATTGTTCAACAGTTAAGTAGAAGTCAAGTGTATTTTCCTGTTTTAGAGCAGTGGGTTTTTTGTTTTGCTGTTTATATATCTAGCATCTTTATTAATGAGCTTTCATGGGACATATGTTCTCTGAATTATTCTTTATCCATATGGTCAAGTATGTTTGCATATATGTCAACTTGCTTAAGTGGACACTTCTATTAAGCAGCTACCTGGGTTTCTTATTCCGTTTTCCAAATCATCCAATATAGTACAGTTAAATTTTAGGAAGCTGCTACCATAAATACATAATCAGTACAATGCATCTGAAAAATCATACAATATATAGAGGATATTTCATGTGTTAAGTGAAGTTTGCAATCATATCTCACGAGTCACACTTGTGCGATGGGTGTGATATGATTGCAAACTTCACTCTGTGAGATATAAATCATATTTGACCAAAAAACCCATGAAATTTTCTATTTATTATATAACTTTTGGCAATTTACCTTTATTTTTAAAATGCCAGTAGAAAAATATTTATGGCTTTCTTACAGTGAAGATAACACTTTCTACAGTGACGATAACACATTTTAGAGCGAAATGGTGAAATTTTCACTCTAAAATATGTTATCGTCACTGAGTGACTGATCACACTTTTATTTCACTGATATTTTAAGATATTTCACTAAATGTTATATAATAAATTAGAAGCCCATCATTGTGCAACAAAATTTCTCTAAGTAAAGTAAAAAGTCCATTTTAAGTGGTGTCCAGTTTAGTAAGGCTCTGTTCTGGACTCAGTGTACTGATATTTAAAAAGGGACTATTTTTTTTTTAGGTTTTCAGGAAATTGCGATTTACACAGGGGATTCTAGTTATGAAGGATTCCACTGTACACAGCAGTTGTTATTTTTTATTACACAAACATAACCCAGGGAGAAATGTTTCAAAATGTTAAGTAACCACATGATTTTTACCCAGGTAACCAATTGTTCACTTAACGGTATGTGAATTATATTTACATAACCTAGAATATTTACCTCGGACTTGATATCTAGTATTTTTGAAGTTGTCTTAGTGCTACTATGTTGTAAAACCAGCTGTGGCAAGTGTCGTCATAGTCTATGGCAATTTCACAATCTAGTAGTGCTAAGATAGCTTCTATAATTGGTAGCCAGGTTTGCAATATTAAAGTATTTACTGTATTTGGTATTCTCTGAGGTGAGTGACTAAAACATTGATGAGTTGTTATTATATACACACCTCTTGCCAGGCTTTCTGCCAGAGGGTAAAACGGGTATGGTGCCATACCCAAATTGTTTTGCAGATTTTATTTTTTTAAGTTAACCTTTTGACAAAATTAATTACTCTTATCATTACTGTATGATTTTCTTAACCCTAACCCTAAACTTAACCCATTTACTGTCTGGCGAATGGCCCCCATACCCCGTTGACTGTAGTTACATTCAATTCCATAGCGCCATACCCAAAAAATTTCTTTCTGGCAGAAACACTGCTTGCATCAAGTGTCTTCATATTTAAATCAGTATTGCAATTATTTTTCATAATCCAACATTTATAAAAAAAAAAAAAAAATCCTAAAACCAATACTTTAGCTCATCTATCCATTTTCAGGCATGTATGAACCGAAGACAAATAATTATGATCATGACCAAAAAACTTTCAATTTTCACTCAGAATCTGACTCCACTCACATAATTTTGTATTTATCTTTTTATTATAAGACTTATATGTGTACTACTGTATTCACATTGCACAATGAATGTAACTTGTTTAAAAAAAACCCCCCAAAACACACACGTTCAGACGTGTATCAATTTCATGCATTGAAGACAATGCATGCAGTCTTCATTTCTTTTCACAGTAACTTGTTGTTGATTGCTGGTAGTGGTAGCAGGTGTTGGTCATTTCTCTGATATCCCAGACAGTTTACTGTGCCAATGTGAATCGGTACATGAATAGCTCTGAATGTCTCATCATATCGCTCTGTAGTTAGACTATTGCATTTACAGTTAACTATTTCCAAGACATTTTGACAGTTCACTGTAAAAATAAATTGCATCAGCCATTTTTTGTCATGATACAATATTAACATTAAACATTTATTCCTAACTCTTGTGCCATATCAATAAATTGCATTGAATGTTCTAACTCTACACTAGCCTAGGATTTACTCTCATAATCAAGGCGACTGTTTTGCACAGCTGAAAAAAATGGAAAATTGCAGTCTCAGATTTGAGTTATGTAATGTATTAATGTTAGGCTAATATTACCATTAAATCAATGTATCAGGTTGTGGAAATAGGGAAAAGTTTGTTTTGTTTAATGACACCACTGGAGCATATTGACTGTTGGATATTAAACATTTGGTAATTCTGACACGTCATCAGAGGAAACCCATTACATTTTTCCCTAATGCAGCAAGGGATCTTTTATATGCACCATCCCACAGACAGAATTGCATATACCATGGTCTTTGATATACCAGTCGTGGTGCACTGGCTGGAACGAGAAATATACCAATGGGCTTACCAACAGGGATTGATCCCAAACCGACCATGCATCAAGCGAACACTTTAACCCTGGGCTACGTCCTGTCCCGTCCCGTCCCATCCCCCCCCCCCCCCCCCTGGTGGAAATAGGGAAATGCTAATAACAGGACATGACCTTGATTTCGATTGTGTCATTCTTGAAATCTTAATAAGTGAAACAAAATGAAACGAAAAACAAAAAGAAGAAAAACTTACAGAGAGAAAAATGTGTTTGACACTATTTTGGGAAGACAGGATAACAGACACTTAAAAACTGCTGAAGTTGCCACAAACAATTTAATGGAATAATACTACTTAAAAAACCCAGAAGGAAAACCCAAATCCATTGTTCTTTCTCATGTACTTGCATTTTGATGAAGAGCCATAGACCCAGTTGTTAAGTCTATCAGCATGATGTGTCGCTGAACTACCATCCGTCTTGAGGAAACATGGTCCCTCTCTGTCTCTGGGAAACCCAACACCCAGCAACACATGAAAACAATTGCCGTTAGTTGTGGGGCAGTTGGAGCAAAGTACAAGGTGAAAACAAGTACAGGTTCTGTGTCTTTTTTTTTTTGTCACTCTTGTTAAAGGAGCCATGTCTGCTGTCAGATTTGTCATAGTAATAGTCATTCGTTTTCTCTAATGACATTGTTCATTTCATGAAACTGACAATGTCTTATTTCTCATTAGATACTTGATGCTTTCTTCTATGGATTATTTTAGCCAAAAATTACTTTAAAATAACTTTATTAAATATGAGAACCCATATTGGAAGTTTTAAAAAAAGGAAAAGATATTGTTATATATATTTATACATGTAGCCATAAAATGAAAACAAATTCTTTTGTTTTAAATAATAAAATAACTAAATTTTCTTTTGTTTTAAATAATAAAATAACTAATTTTTCTTTTGTTTTATATAATAAAATAACTAAATTTTCTTGTTTTAAATAATAAAATAACTAAATTTTCTTTTGTTTTATATAATAAAATAACTAAATTTTCTTGTTTTAAATAATAAAATAACTAAATTTTCTTGTTTTAAATAATAAAATAACTAAATTTCTTTTGTTCTAAATAATAAAATAACTAAATTTTCTTTTGTTTTAAATAATAAAATAACTAAATTTTCTTTTGTTTTAAATAATAAAATAACTAGATTTTCTTGTGTTTTAAATAATAAAAAAAAAACCCCTCTTAAAACATAAAATAATTAATTATTTCATAAACTATACTAAACATGGTTGTTTTCAGGGTCTACAAAGGAACCATTTCATGGCACCAAGGTCTCAAAGCATTCTTTCTCAGAAAAATTAATTTAAACTTGGTGTATTAGCATTCGTTCTTTAAAAGTTTTGAATAGTATACAATAATGTATATATACATTATGCATATATTGCTAAGTAAATTGAAGACATCCTGGTTGATAAAAGCTAACTGCCTAACCTCCAGGCTGAGTAGACACAAGCTATCTATAATAGTTTACACATTGGCTGTAAGCTATTGGAAGTAGTAATCCTCCCTGCAGCAGTCCACCAAATTAATACTGATTTCTAAACAAATCCATTGCCTGACATTATGTTGAATAGTTATCTTCTTGCCGTAGGCTAATGCATTCTTTATCATGATTCACATTAAGGAAGACTGTTGGATGATAATAACTGAGAGTAATTAATATTTTGTACATTCTTATCTGTTATTATTTTTAACATTGAAAACTGTTACTTGTACAGTACATGTATCATGAATTCATTATTTTGGAGAGGCAATATTTTATAGCCTGTTGACAAATGTCATTTGTAAAATATCAAAGAAAAATTGTTGGAAATTAGTATTTGTTATCAATTAATATTCAAATTAATAGTAAAAATATTATTTTCAAGGTAATTAGAATTCAGTAAATATTACATGCATGTACATATTTGTAAGTGATTTAACAATTTAAAAAAAAGTTCATTAATGCTTTTCATTTACTAATATTATATTATTTGCTAATAACTGAAGTACCTGTATGTTTAAAAAAACCCTAAAAATTCATTATGCCAGTGTTTTTATGTGGACAGTATAAATGAAATGTCGTCCTGGTAAATATTAAAATGAATATACTTTTTAAAAATAAAGTAAACATTATGTATTTACAGTGGGATAGAACACCTTTTCCCTTACATGTGTAAGGTTATGCCAGTACAAAATATTAATTGAACTGTTTTGCATATACCTGTAGGTCTGCAGGAATGTAAATATCGTGTCTACAGCATTATTCCAAAACAAGCGAGCAGGGTTAATGAGTTTACTCACACCACCAGTGTGGTGACATGTATAGCAAACCGAAATGATCCCACACTCTGGTCGTTTGTTAGGAATAACTTGATCACACATGACTGCAGTGTGTTCAACATAGAAGTTGTTTCCACTCATGCTATATGAACATAAATAATGGTTACGATTCATCTTACTGATGTTTATCTCAGGTAATATAATCTGAGAAAATACTAAGTACATTGCTGTCATTTTGTTTAATATTAAGCAAGGCCGTACATGTTTGTGTACCTGTAACCAGTTTTTTGGGGAGTAGTTTTTGAAAGGATATGTTTTATATTTGTTGAAGGTGTTAATTATGACGTAGTTCTTCCAGCGTTAATTAGCAGCCCTTTAACCTTTTTAATATTCTATGAATACAATATTACCTGAGAAAACAAACATTTGGCATGTAGTATTTTTATGTATCTATAGATGCATGCGTTGGGTGTTGTCACGAATGCCTGTAAACCTTTGTGGCTATATAACTCTGATAATGTTATGGGGTTACTGTTCGTTCTCACCCTTATGGCGCACAGACAGCGACATTGTATTGACATGCACTTGTAACTAATAGCACACAGATGTGCAGAGAGTGCAGTATTGTTTGGTAGTTTGGCCTCTACCTGTGGTTCATTTATTCAAGTTATTTCAGGTGTAGCAAAGTTAATGTAATATGATTTTTTTCGAGTTCAAGTGACTAAGAATTCAAAGAACCTTACGCTGACACAGACCATGAGTAAACATTTGTACAGAATGATAAAATACAATTGAACCTTATAATGGCATTTAAATGTATTCTGAACTAGGCATTTAAATGCATTCTGAAGCAGACAAAAAATTTGTTTCCCAGGCTTTCTTTTTGTACAACGTGAGATAATAATTTCCAATAATTAACCTTGTGTATATCAATATACATGCTCTTGGTAACACATTTTCTGAATATGTAAATAGTAGAGAGGCAAGATCTAATCCAGTGATAAAGTGCTTGCCCAGACATTGGCATGAAAAAAAAGATGAGGGGAGTCATTAATTGTTCTTCTACCTATGATTATGGGGAGCCATTTAACATATTACCATATTGATACACATACTATATAAATTTAAATGAGCAGGTGAGCTAAAAATTGCTCTCCTTGAACAAGTCTCAGGAGGGTGATGGGGAGTGGGAGTGATATCTCTTGTTAAACATAGAGGTCTACTTTGCCTTAGGTGTGTTGAGTCTTGGGATTAATTGTTCTTGATGGACTTTGTTTGTACTCCCGCTACTTCAGGACTGGTACACTAAAGTTCATGAAATGTACTGTCCTGTCTTATGGGAAAGTGCATTTAAAAGATCTTGCTTGTATTTATTTTGACTAGGTAATATGGCCACAACAGGTTTCCTTTCTTGTTTTCGACCAAGTGTCAAAATAACCATTTTAATATACATGTACCAAATAGCCATACTTTAAAATTTGTTAAGTAATGTTGGACTAAATATATTCCTCTTCTTTCTGATAATGGATTAAATTTATTATCTTTTTTTCAAAGTTTGGGGGTTTGGGAGGGTGGATTGGAGTGTTAAGAACATTTTGTATCAGAAGATGAAAGAAAATATGAAGACAAGCATGTGGGGTTTTTTTTTGGTTTTTTTTTTCTAATTTCAGTTTTTTTGTGTAAAATTATTTTCACAAAATAGATTGAATTTGATCTGATATGCTGAAAAATTACCTTTATTTAGGTATGGTGTGGTTTCACCGTAACATTTTTATTTATTTATATTTTATTTAAAGAAAGATCATTTCAGTTTTTATTTTTAAATCACATCCCCGTGTAAAATAATGTTGCTTCCTAGCTTCAGCCATTTTACTTTTTCATCTTCCATTTGGGTCTCTTCGTGAGTTATGGTGAGCTCTGTACTACTGGACATTATGACAGAACTGTGGGACATTGCATTGCATCACAGTGTTCGGTTAGGCCATTAATACAAGATAAGAGTCAGTTTTATCTGTAGGTGATGTAAGTCTAAGATTTATTTCACCCATTGCGATGTTTGGCCTATAGCAGAACATGTCAGAGACTGAAGATAATGTTCGCCATTTTCATGATTGACAGGTCTTCAGATTTAATATATGAACACAAACCATTTAAAACCGTCAGGGTTTTGCAGTTGGAAAAGAATTCAGGGTAAATAGTAAAAATCAGCAGTGTTAATTGCATATTACATTTTATCAAGGTTTGCATGTTGCCATTAAAAATATGAACCTTTCAGTATTAAGCCACTGATCATTGAAGTAAAGAACTCAACTGAAATTGTTTCATACTCCCATACATTTCTACACCCATTGTACACTAGTATATACTAATGGCTGTTTTATATACTGGGGAGTTAATTTGATTTATCTTCCAAGCAGTGGTTTTATGTTCTTGATCATGGGAATGGTTTGACTCTACTTGTTTCTCTCACCTTTGTAGTTGGGTTTTAATGGCCGTATCATGCTTCCAGCGTGGGTGACCCTTTGTAACATGTATTGATATATATCTGTTATCTACCTTGTAATTTGCGTTTTATTGTTGATTTACACTGTATTGTTAGCAAGTGGTGGGGATTTCGTTTTGTACCATTACTGTGAATTGATTGGTTGGTTTATGAGCTGGATGTGTTTATTTTATGTTGTATTTGAAGTCTTATAGTGGAATGTCTAATAGTTTGTTTAATCGCATTGTTTCATCAAATTTATTGTATTAGTGTCTACAAGTAGTGTGGGAACCACACAGTATTTTAATACTATTGTTTTAATTGAATAATACGGATGTAATACAGTACATGTATCTTTAGATCTAGGATTGTGTTTTGTGTGTTTTGCAATTGATAGATCTTTAGAACATGTATACAATTGTCTGACTAAAGAACCAGTCCCATGACTGATAAATCAAAGGACGTGGTATTTGCTGTCCTGTCTGGGAAAGTGCATATGACAGATTCCTTGCATCTAATGAAAATGTAGCAGCTTTCCTTGAAAGACTACATGTCTAAACATAAAATGTTGACATCCAGTAGCCAATGATTAATTAGTCAATGTGCTCTAGTGGTGTGGTTAAACAAAACAAGCTTTTTCTCTTTTTTTTTCCTTCTGGGTAATGATATCTGCATGTGACAACAGAATATTAACCTTTTCCAGTTTCCTTAATGAACCTTTGATATATAAATGATCATGCTCTACATGTGTGTGACAATGGAATTTTATGTACATTTAATCCCGACTTTTGTTTAGATGTGACCTTTTTACTTGGCCCATCTGACCCTGCCTAATGCAGGCATGTGTTATGAATGGGTCTGTCTGATGCACACAGAGCCAAGCCGCCAAAGTGAATGTGGGAACATTGCACAACCGAGACCATCTGTCAAAACTTGTGTGTTTCCCTCGAGGTGACTTGGTCTGGCTTCTCAATCTGCAGATCTGTCATGACCTTACTCTTTAATTCATCTGAGCTGGGAATTTTTCTTTTTAAAATACTGCAAGGCCATACATGTATTTGCCCCCCCCCCCCCCCCCCCCCAAATAAAAAATAAAAAATAAATAAAAACCCACAAAAAACCCCAAAACAAACAACAACCCCAAAACAAAACAAACAAAAACAACCCCCCAAAAAAAAACCCCACCAACCAACAACAACAACAACAGAAAACCTAACCTCAAAGCATGCTTGGGTTGGTAGTAACATTAGCAAGGTCCTAGGTTTTTGAATGTTTTATTGTGTATGTTTTTGTTATTTAAAGAAGTATGTGAAGAAATTTTGGTATCTGGTTGATAATGTTTTGCTTGAGCTGTTTTTCTTATGCATCGAGATGGATGTTTTAGACTTGTGTATAAAAAAAGGCCAGCTACTCAAAAAGATTTTTTTTTTGTTGGTTCATAATATATCTATCCTTGAATAGGTCCACCCAACTATTCATGCCTTCACTCACCCATACATGTATTCATGCATCTATCTATGAATTCTGATCCATCCATGCATGCATCCATGATGCATCCATCCAACCATCCAATTAACCATCCGACCAACCGTCTAACCAACCATCCAACCATTCATCCATCCATCCATCCATCCATCCATCCATCCATCCTCCATCAATCCATCCAATCAACTATCCGACCAACCATCCACCCATCCATCCATCCATCCATCCTCCATCAAACTATCCGACCAACCATCCAACCATCCATCCATCCATCCATCCATCCATCCATCCATTCATTCAGCCAACCAACCTCAACCAACCAACCAACCATGCAGTCTTAAGTAGTCATGCTTTTAAGCACTTTTAATTGTTATATTATAGTAGATATATAGCAAGCAAAGTACTAGCATGCTATAAGGAAGATACAGTATTGTGACATATGATTATGATGAAGCTCCGAACCAAAAATGGTCAGTCACATAAATTTGTTTTGTAACAGTTTTCAAACTCATCCTGAAATGTCAGCTGTCAATATGTTTTGTATTACCGTATGAGATCTGTCACTTTCTGTTCACCTGCATTGAACATTGAACTCCTTGACTACTGGGACACTAACACCGTGAATCAAAGCATCTATATCATACAATTACGGCTGAGATTATGCAGGTAATGTGTGTAATAAGCCAGGTTAGTGCTAACTGATTACATCTCTGCCACATCGATGTTGTGTAATGTGCTGTAACAGCAGACAGCAACCTGCAACTTCCCTGCATGATCTTGCTTTGTGAAAGTGGGATTACCTCACATGATGTCACCCTCTGCAGCCTTGTTTGGTGATGGCTGGGCTCCAAAAGGAGGTCATTACTCAGTAATAAGGGAAGATTTTACAGATAATTAAGTAGTTAAAAATGATGGAGCTTGTCACCTGTGTGTCATTTTGATACGGAGATTTGGCCAATTCCGTACCTAAGATTACCACTGTCCCTGTGTAATGGGTGGAGATTTTGACAGTTTGGCAAGTCAGTTGGAAGATTTAAGCTGCAAAGTGGTCTTGTCTTGCAGATACATATGACTTATTTGCTTGTTTTTAACCTGCTCTGTTTTCCACTAAGTCCAGTCCTGAGGGAATTTTCTTCTTGTTCATGATACTGTTCTAAAAAGATCACATAGGGGAAAATACTCATCTTTCAAGCAATAATGAATGAATGTTAAAGAAAGTTAAAGTTTGTTTTGTTTCATGACACCACTAGAGCACAGTGATTTATTAATCATCGGCTATTGGATGTTAAACATTTGGTAATTTTGACATACAGTCTTAGAGAGGAAACCTGCTGCATGTTGCCATTAGTAGCAAGGACTCTTATATGCACCATCACACAGAAAGGATAGCACATACCATGGCCTTTGGTGCACTGGCTGGAATGAGAAATAGCCCAATGGACCACCGATGGGGATTGATCCCATATTGACCATGCATCAGGTGAACATTTTACAACTTGGCTATGTCCTGCCTGACTAAGCTTCAAAGTATAGTCTTGAGATGTTTGTCTTGTACAAGATACTAAAACGAGCACATGGGAAAAATAATCACATTTTAAAGGGACATACCCTAGTTTTTAAACACGAAGGCATATTTTTAAAATTATTATAGCCGTTTTTGATAACTGAAATCATACTTTACTTATATTTTATGGTTTAGATTATCAATTTCCGTACATTCGAAGTGTTTTGGGTCATCCTGATGGTTTTAATATCACAAAATGCATTTCTCACATTTTTTAAAAATGCACGTGCGTCTGAGAAGTAACTGTTATGGAGTCAAGTTTTAGTCTCTTAGAGGATATTTCAACATTTCAAAGTCACAGACTCATGTTTTACTTAATTGTAACTTTATTGAAATGTGATACATGTTTGTAGATTAACTAAACTTAGTGTTAATTTTCACGGGTTGAAACTAGGGTCTGTCTCTTTAAACAGTCATGAATGAATGTTCAATGACATACCAAGTTACAAAATATTAATAACTTCAAAAATAATTGATATGTTCTCTTTTTATTTAGTAAAATGTTTGAAGCTTTTTCTTGGTTATATTTTACTAATGAAGCAAACATAAACCCATATTTACTGTTTATCTACCAAAGGAGAGAGGTGCACTACAATAGTCAAGTAGCCACCACTTTTCGTAATTACGTTCCGCGCACCGCTTGTACTAGTTTACCCAGTTCGCTGGTGTTCGTAGTAGTGAGAAAATGTCTTTTTGTGTCTACGCGGTCGTATCTGAAATAAGGGCTATTGACACAAGTCAATGGAGCCATGTTGCATTCAGATGTAACAAGAGCATACTGAAATCCCTATGTGTTCTCTCGCCTTAAGTATCAGTGAAGAATTACTTTCTATGGAATTTTTTCTTTTCTTTTTCTGTTGTCACTAAAAATTGTCTTGGCTTTTGGATATGGTTTTTCCTCGAACAGGGCTAATACAATTTAATAATAGGGTGGATTGATGGAAGACGCACACCGTCGCCCTCTGGTGGTTGTAGGTTTTATTTACCGCTCGGTTCAGGAAGTTTTTATTATGTCTAGACACCTAGTGTTTTGATTTTTAGTACGTACACGTGTGTGTATGTGGTGTCGTAGAACTCATTTATTGAGGATTCTTTCCTGGTAATTTAGAGGATGCACCTGATGGCTGAGTTAATATGCTAATCTCCTACTTCACTCCTATTAAAGTTAACAGTTTAAAGTCAGTTTTGTTTAATGTCACCACTAAAGCACATTGATTTATTAATCACCAGCTACTGAATGTCAAACATTTGGTGATTGGGTTTTTTCATAGTGTTTGAGAAAACCTGCTACATTTTTCCATTAGCAGCGAGGAATCCTTTTTTTTTATGCACTTTCCCCATAGACAGGACAGCACATACCATGGCATTTGGTATACCAGTCATGGTGCACTAGTCTGTATGGGGAAAAAAATAATCAGAGAATGCCATGGATCCTCTGAGGTGGTTCGATCTTCAGGCAGACAGCCTGGATAGCTGAGTTATGTGCTTTTACATTCATTTGATGTAAGGAAGAAAATAAGTACAATTGAAATTATTGCGTTAGCATATCACTGTGTATTTAAACATGCTGTTTTAACCTGGCCAAAATGTGCTCAGGAACCTGGGTACACACAACCGTGCATACAACTACTGCACTGGTCAGTGAAACTTTAATTTGATATTGATAAGCAAAAAAGTAAGTATAATTGAAATGATTGCTATAGCATATCACTGTGTATTCAGACATACTGTTTTTACCTGGCCAAAGTGTGTTCAGAAACCTGGGTACACACAACCACATACAAATAAACCACTGGTCAGTGAAAACTTAATTTGATGAACAAGAAAATAAGTAAAATTGAAATTATTGCTGTAGCATATCATTGTGTATTCAAATGTACTGTTTTAACCTGGCCAAAGTGTGCTCAGAAACCTCGGTACACACAACCACATACAAATAAACCACTGGTCAGTGGGTTCCTTGAGAGAAATCACCTTCAAACTGAAACTGATTGTTCTGAGATTTAGCAATAATGCCTGTTATGTTTAGAATCGGACTATTTATATTGACAGATTCCGCCATTTTTATGTGGCTTATGCATAACTTTTGCCATCAACTTTATTTGTCACTTCTCCAAATCCAATACTAGCTTTTCGCATGACTCGAATATCGTCGTACAACTTGGGTATGTTCGGCATTTTTGGATGTCCTACAGGTATTTGCATGCCAGCCCATATTTATATATAAAAGAGTTTATTTATAAAAAAAGTTAAATTTTATTTATAAAATTTTATTTAAAAAGAATCCAACTCTTAATGGAATAACTTGGGGGGGGGGGGGGGGGGGGGGGGGGGGGGGGCAACAGGAAGTGTGTTTCCAGTGATGACAATGGTAACATTTGTCAAAAACAAAAACAGAAAACCAAACAAACAACAAAAAACCCCAACCAAAAGTGCATGTAAAAAGATCTGTTGCTGCTAATGGAAAAATGTAACAGATTTCCTTTGAAGACTGTATATTATAATTACCAAAGATTTGACATCCAGTATCCGATGATTAGTTTATCAATGTACTCTAGTGGTGTCGTTAAACAAAAAAAACTTTTAACTTCTACTCTGTGTGTGTCTGTGTGTCCTTGTGTGTGTGCGTGCGTGTGTGTGTCTGTGTGTATATTTCACAATGTGTTTTTCATTTGATGTTCATGATGATTGTCATTTCATACATTATTTTACCATTGTTTGACACCCAATAGCTGGTGTATTTTTGTGCTGGGGTGTTGTTAAAACATTCGTTTCGTTCGTTCATTCATCAGTGTGAGTCCAACTGCATAGCTTTTTACCGTGGAGAAACGTGGAGAAAGCGCCGTGCTTACACAGCCAGTGACATGGTGGAATACTCGAAGCATTGTGGAATACACACCGCTTACTTTTATTAGCCATTTGGTACATGTCCGAATGGTTATTTCTAGTAATGATGATCAGTGTTTATGAGGAATGTTGTCGATATGGTGTACAGGAAGTCATTGTTTGGTGTAAACAGTCATCCAGGCACGATCATTTTCCCCTGGGAATAAGGAATTTACGTTCTATGTGGCCGGTGTTTATCTTCTGAGCGGCTAATACTGCTTGTGGTTTCCCTGTTCAATGAGCGGTGTGTGAAGTCAGCTGAAATGCAAAGATGGAAATCTTTGTATCAAACATACATCTTCGTAGTGAAAGACAGAATTCAAATTTGAATTCACTACCAATGTCACTTGTCAGTGTGTTGCTTGGCCCGCTAGTTTGTTGTCTGTAAGTAATCTGCTGGACAAAGCTGGATTTCAAGGCCGATAAGGAGATGTGGGCAGATTAAAATGCTGTTACACATGTTTACTCCAATTTGATTTCCAGGTTGAAGTTTATTTCACATTTATACAGCTCCACATAGAGTATTTGAAAGTAGAAGTTGATAGTTCGCTGATAGGGTTGTGCAGTACATGGCAAACTTAGAAATGTTTATTTTCTTACATATCCATACGTCCGCCATCCATCCATCCATACTTCCATCCATCCATCCATATGTCCGTTCATCCATCCATACATCCATGCATCCATCCATATGTCCATCAGTCTGTCCATCCATCCATCCATATGTCTGTCCATCCATCCATACATCCATGCATCCATCCATATGTCCATCAGTCTGTCCATCCATCCATCCATACATCCATGCATCCATCCATATGTCCATCAGTCTGTCCATCAGTCCTATCCATCCATCCATCCATCCATCCATACATCCATCCATCCATCCATCCATCCATCCCCAACAGTCAATACATTTTTCATTCTGGTATTTCAATAAACCATTCATTCATTCATTCATTCATTCATTCATCTTAATCCAACTGCCTGTCAACCCACCCATCCGTCCATCCATCATCGGTCCATCCATCCATCCATCCATCCATCCATCCACCCATCCATCCGTCTATCCATCCATCATCAGTCCATCTATCCATCCATCATCAGTCCATCTATCCATCCATCATCAGTCCATCCATCCATCCATCCATCCATCCATCCATCCATCCATCCATCCATCCACCCACCCACCCATCCATCCATCCGTCTATCCATCCATCCGTCTATCCATCCATCATCAGTCCATCTATCCATCCATCATCAGTCCATCCATCCATCCAAACCATCCATATATCCATCCATCCAAACCATCCATTTATCCATCCAGTTGTCAATCCAATAAGCATGATGGTATGACTAGTAAAAAATGCCTTGTGATGAGAGTTACAATAGCAGGTCTGATCAAATATGTTTAGTGACTTTTGTATTTGACACAAATACATTAACATGTACAATATGCACATCAGTTAATTAGGCTTTTTAAAAATCAATGTTCAGATCAGTATTTCATTCAGTGAAATGTTAGTGAAATGTTAGTGAAATGGTGTTGCTGAAAGTGGTAAATACATGTTGTATATTTTGTTACTTATTTCAGGTTTCCGTGGCAAGAATTGTGAGAAGAACATAGATGACTGCAAACACAACCGCTGTGCAAATGGTTCGACCTGCATTGATGGGATTAATACTTACACATGCAAGTGTCCACCCACATACAAAGGTAAGCAAATATCCTCTGATACGGACATGTACATAGTCTTATTCAACTTTCCGTACTAGCACAACAACAATGCTACAACAAAAGTTTTACAAACTACCATGAACATGACCACAATGAAGGACCGCAGAATCAAAAACGAGGATATACGGTCTGCCTATGCGCAGGTGTACGTTATACATCCGGCACGGGGAGATAATTCAGCAGTGTAGGTTATGACTCGGGGTTGTATACCATTGTTGTTGTGCTAGTACTAGGTAACTATGAACAATAATGAAAATTAAAAACAAATTTTCTAAAATACATCAGTATAGAACAGTTTTCTTTTTTTCTTTGATTTTTACTTTGTGTTACATTTAAACTGATAATTGAAAAGTACAAAATCAGAACTTTAAAAAGAGTTCTCTTAGTTATTTGACTTATATCCGACGCCATATAACCGTAAATAAAATGTGTTGAGTGCATCATTAAATAATACATTTCTTTCTTTCTTTCTTTCTTTTCCCTATCCCATTACCAAGACATCTGCCAATTGCTCAATTTCACATCCATCAATATTTTGAGAGTTTTATAACAAATTCAATGGCAGACCAATTATCATGACATTCACAGAATTTCCATGGTTCGTTAATGATGGGAGAAAAAAACACAAAAAAAACACCCTAAAACCCCAGTCTACCTTAGATTACTTACTTGAACTTATAACCACGTAGGTTGCATTGTGTTGGATGACAACATTAAGGGATTAGGAGGAAACTTGTCATTGTAAGCTGGCGAAAATGCCTGTTTAATAGAGCTTGCCATGACTTGGGTGTTTTCTTATTGAAATACACCAGTCGCAGTTTTTATCTGAATGCATCTCAGTGGATTTGTTGGGCAGCATCATTCAGTTTGGTACGCAGCGATTGAAAGATAGGTTTGTTAAGGACAGTCTTGAAAGAAGTTTTGTGTGAGATCGTGGACTGGCGATTGCCATGGCTTGATGCACATGGTCACACAGTCTTTAATTACTGGCCGAGATTGTGCGGAGTATGCGAATGATTGAACGTTTTGGAAATGCTTTGGCTTTTTTTTAAAGGTCCCTCAAGTGTCGCTTAAGCCCTAAACTATGGCAACCCGAGGTGTTGGGTGTTGTAATGGTTGTAATGCATCTGTTGTTATAGCATGACTGGTCATGGTATGTGCTGTCATGTCTGGGAATGTGTACATGAAAGACCCTTTAGACATGGAAATAAGCTGAAAACGGGGTCATTCAGGTTACCATAGCTGAACAAAGTTGAGAATGTTATTTTTATTTAATTTGGGGGGGGGGGGGGGGGTAAGGATCTGATCAAACAAGGGGTGAGACGTAGCCCGGTGGTAAAGTGTTCACTTGATATGTGGTTGGTTTGGGATCGATCCCTGTCAGTGGGCTCATTGGGCTATCCCTCGCTCCAGCCAGTGCACCACGACTGGTACATCAAAGGCCGTGGTATGTGCTATCCTGTCTATGGGATAGTGCATATAAAAGATTCCTTGCTGCTAATTGAAAAGAGTAGTTCATGAAGTGGCGACAGCGGGTTTCCTCCCTCAATATATGTGTGGTCCTTAACCATATGTCCGACACCATATAACCGTAATGTTTGACATGAATAAATAATCAATGTGTTCTACCATGGTCATTAAACAAAACAAACTTTAACTTTTTTAAATTTAAAATTGTGTTGTTTTTCACCTCACGGGCAAGGGTCATAGCCATCAGACTGTTGTTGAAACCATAATAACTTGAGGTGACACCACACGGCCATGTTAATCTCACCCACTCCTTACCTGTAGAGCAAGGTGATTCATACCATGGCAACCAGTTATTAGTTACCGAACCACATGTGACATTTATTCTTTTCTGATGTACACCATTGCTTCATTATGTTGTAAGTATGTATATATCATACTTAACTAATTACATTGTTGTAACGTTAGCATTTTGTATGGTACAAGATAAAGATAAAAACAAAAAAAATCAAACTTTATTGCATATAACCATTAGATACAGGGAACCGGACACAAAACATGTTTCTACTTAAAACAAGCTGGATTTTGGTTTTGCATAATGAATATTAATTTTTCTTAAATGGTTATACATGAAGCACCATCAACAGGTATGTTTAAAGTTAAACATCAGGTGAAAGATCAAACCTAAATTATTTTTAAAATGCGAATATTGTGGCACAAAAGGTGACCATATGTTCCGTGTATATGAAGCAATGCATTTAAAGAGTCTTATGGTGTCATTTCCCCCCCCCCCCCCCCCCCCCCCCCCCGACATCTTCACCATATCCAAAACAAAAAAGTCCATCCATACATATGTTATCATCACACAGGTGTGTGCCAAATTCTTCCTGCAATCTTTTGAGCAGCTGGTATGTGTGCCAAGGAATGTTTCTGGACGGATTCGCGTGAGGGATTAGATGCCAAAAACCTTGATGCAGAGCCGTGTCTACAATTGGGCAATAGGGCGGATGAAACAATTGCTTATCACATTGTCAGACTGGCCGTGGTGGTGTTCGTTTGTGATGCCCCACTTGGCAGACATGTCACACAAGATGTATTGCCTGCATTGGCTTCCTGCACTGAGAATATCCCCAAGTGTCATAGGCTGTGGGATCAGTCTTTGGCTGTAAAAAAAAAAGAAAAAAAGTGCATTCCCCCCCCCCCCCCCCCCCCCATTCCAAACGGCACTATACTACCGGTAATCAAAATTGATAGGCTATGTATGGGCAGGATGTAGCCTAATGGTAGAGTGCTTGCTTGATGCATGTTCCATTTAACAACTGGTGTAACAAAGGCCATAGTATGTACTACCCTGTCTGTGGGATGGTGCATATAAAAGATTCCCTTGCTGCTAATTAAAAAGAGTAGCCCATGAAGTGGCGTCGGTGGGTTTACTCCCTCAATATCTGTGTGGTCCTTAATCATATGTCTGACGTCATATATCTGTAAATAAAATGTGTTGAGTGCGTCATTAAATAAAACATTTCCATCCTTCCTGCACTGAGAATATTCCCAAGTGTCAGAGGCTGTGAGACCAGTCTTTGGCTGTAAAAAAAACAACTTTGTGCATCATGACTGCCTAAAACATCTTTTCGAACGCTATGTGCAGAGATACGATTTTGATCACGGAATACGGTTTTGTCATTCAGATTTTACAGAGCTGATTAATATCTATATCTATGTAGTGTGTGTGTGTATATATACACACACATACATACACAGACACAGACACACAGACACACATACATACACATACATATACATATACATATACATATACATATACATATACATATACATATACATATACATATACATATATATATATTGTTTAAACCAATACATTCTTTGTTTCAGGCCAATTCTGTGATATTGACATTGATGAGTGTTTAGAACAGCCGACAATTTGCCACAATGGTGGGACGTGTATCAACCAACCCGGCGGGTACATGTGTATCTGTGTTAACGGGTGGACTGGCAGCGACTGCAGCGAAAACATCGACGACTGCGCTAGACAGCCATGCTATGATGGTGGCACCTGTCACGATCGCGTCGGCTACTTTTACTGCGAGTGTCGGAAAGGCAAAACGGGTAAGTTCTTGTTTCTCAAACTGATTTGACAGTTGTAATCTGTTTGTGCAGGTTGATAATGTTACTGGAATTAATGTTTCTGGAATTAATGTTTAAAAAAAACATTTTGGCTACATTTATTATGATTTTTGCCCATGTCAAATTAACAACCCCTTTTTCATTAAAGGTTCTAAGTCCATCTCGTATATGACCAATGCTTTTACAGAACAGCATGTGTTAGTAATGAGCTTTTAACCGAAGAAGAAAAATTAATTTGGATTGTTACGAAATTCTACATATAAGATAAGCAGCGTTAAACTACATAATATACAAGATGTCTTGGTGTCATTGTCATTGTAAAATGGTAGCAGATTTCTTCTCAAAATTGGTAGGACGAAAATTGTAAATTAATGTGCATTGAATATCAAAAAGCAGCAGATTAAAAGGATATATACCAGTAAGGGTGGGTGTCTTTAAGCCTGCATTGCTTTCATTGAACATCTGCAACACACAGCTATTGGTGCAAGTTCTGTAGGTAATGAGTCATTCACATCTTAGCAATAAAGCTAGGTATTGTGTTTCTGTAGGGCACTGGGACCTCTTCCTGTGTACTGTTAATACTGAAAATGACCTGACCTTTAATGTCTGATATTGTGCTTTGAATTTTGTCTCCAGATTATATTTTAAAAATATTTATTGGTTTTCTAGCAGTGTGTAAATCAAAAAGAGGATTTATTTATAGTACATGAAATGTTTTTAATATCAACCCCCCCCCCCCCCAAAAAAAAAAAAAAAAAAAAAAAAAACACACACAAAAACACCCAAATGCATTCTACATGTATAACTTTATTTAAGTAATCTTTTATGCTGCATATAAAAGATCCTTTGCTGCTAGTCCAAAAGAGTATCTTGGACGAAAGAACTGGGCCAATGCCAGAACTGTCAATAGCTTGCTCTGAACATGCAAGTTGAATTATTTCCAAGTTCCACAGCAGATCAAGTAGCCCATTACGTGGTGGCAGTGGATTTCCTCTCTCATTATCTGTGTGGTCCTTAAACATATGGCCAACACAATACAACCATAATTAAAATGTGTTAAATACAACATTATTCCTGCCTTCCTTCCTGCTTTAAAAATATTGTAAATAAAAATGGAAATTTTCTAAATTCTAAAACACGGATCCTGTGTAAATCAGATAAATATTAGGTCCTGGCATGATCCGGTTTAGACAGGGTCCGGTTTAGACAGGGTCCGCTGTATATGTAAAGTATCTGTGCTGTATCCTGTACATGAAGTGCCCCATGTTTGAAGTCTTACTTCACTTCATTTCTGTCATTCTTTGTACTAAACTGATGTGTTCTCCAACTCACACTGGTGTTACTATTAGATTGGAAATGCTGTTTTCTTATATATCTTGATTTTCAATTTCCAGAACTTTTTACACAGTCTTCACATATCTCTATTTAAAAATTATATGACACCCATTCCAAGGCATGGATTCTGTATTACCATATTTATTCTTCTTTCTACCTCTTGTCTCATTTTATTCACATGATATCCTTGTGAATGCTTTATATATGATTGCATCAGAATATCTACATACAAGTGCCAATCAGTTTTAAAGGGACATACCCTCGTTTTTAAACACTAAGGCATAGTTTTGACTATTAGAGCCATTTTTTTTTATAACTGAAATCATACTTTACTTAAATTTTATTGTTTAATAATCCATTTCTGTACATTTGAAGTGTTTTCGGTCATCCTGGTGTTTTTAATATCACAAAATGCATTTCTCATATTTTTAAAAACACACATGCGTCTGAGAAATAACAGTTATGGAGTCAAGTTTTAGTCTATTTTTAGAGGGTATTTCACCATTTCCTAGTAACAGACTAATGTTTCACTCAATTATAACTTTATCCAAATGTGTTACAGGTTTGTAGATTTACTAAACTTAATGTTAATTTTCATGGGCTGAAATTAGGGTATGTCCCTTTAAGTGAAGGTGTTTTAATTCATTAATTGAAATGATATACAGCAGTCTTGATACCCATGTATCATTACATCACAAGAACCTTTTCAGTGGTTACAGTATATCTAATTTTTTTGTGGTAACTCTTTAAATGTATTATGGTAAAGCTGCCATTCTTTTTAATGGACAATGGGAACGGGAACTCTATTTACGTACCCATATCCTGAAGGTTCAGGCACGCCCTTCCTGGACTTACCTATGACATCGCCAGTGACCAATTGTGGGGAAGGAGGCTTTTTAATGTCATATGTTCTCTTACCATTTTTGTTTTGTAAATGCACCTAATGCAAAAATTAAATTTTAAAAACAAAGTTATCCATAACATAGAATTTGGACATTATGTCATGTACTGTCCAAAAGGTCTGAGCATTACATGCACATAACGTGGAATTATTTTTGTGTAACAGTATTCCAAATATGAATTGTTTTATGTTTGTTTTTTCATGGGTATTTTAAATTTTATTTTCATATAGAACGTGCACTTTATTGTAGTTATATTCTATATATGTACTTTTTTAATATTCAAAGTCCGTAATTTGGACTTTGTATGTCTACATCTTCAGTCTAAATATGAATTGATTTAAAATATCTACATATATGGTATAGAATATGTACTTTATTATATTTACATTCCATATTTATATTCCATGTTCATACACTAACTTGTTATAATTTACATCATGTGCATGAAACCCTCTATATTATCTATCAGTCCAACGCATGGACTTTGAAAAAACCACAAAGGTACTGTGCCTTACATTGTATGAAAACATTACCAGGGAACATTTTGTTCAATATTGAATCGCGATTCACTACACAAGTTTAAGATATCGCTACGCAATTTTAAAACATTAAAAAACCCAGTATTTGCTAATAATCTTATTCAACTTACTGTACTAGCAAACAACTATGGTATCTCCAATGGCAGAGGTAGCTTCAACACGGGTTGTACACAAGGAGGCTGTGGTGGCTTCTGCCGCCGTGGTTCCCCCTTTTCCCCATCCTGTGGATTGAAGCCGGCTGGAGATACCATAGCTGTTGTGCTACTTATTCTAGTTAAGTATGAATAATAATAAAAATTAGAAACAAATTTTCTAATAAATTTTCAATTGACTAGATTTTGAGAACAAAATGTTCCCTGATCACTGTTACTGTCTGCTGGCTGCCGTACTATATACTAACCCTCTTTGTCGCTAGGTCTGCGCTGTCACCTCCAGGATGCATGCGACAGCAGCCCCTGTCACCGTGACGCCCTCTGTCAGACCTCACCCATCACGGGCGGACCCATCTGTAGTTGTGCCAAGGGATTCATGGGCGACGACTGCTCGCGGGATATTGATGAGTGTGTCGAGAGTAAGTTTCTGTGTTTGTAGAACAGATCAGTGTTTTTAAATACAGTAAAGTACACTTTATAATGAATATGCTTAGAACGAACTACTGCATAGAAAGAACTGATCGTAAAGTCCTGTTTTATTCCCCTATACATTAATAACCAACTGTGTACAACAAACTACTGCTATAACAAACTAACTATCATCGCCCCTTCAGGTTCGTTATAAAAGTACTTTACTGTGTTTGTAAGGGTGGGACGTAGCCCAGTGGTAAAGCGCTCGCCTGATGTGCGGTCGATCTAGGATCGATCCTTATCGGTGAGCCCCATTCGGCTATTTCTCGTTCTAGCCAGTGCACCACAACTAGCATATCAAAGGCCGTGGTATGTGTTATCCTGTCTATGGGATGGCACATCTTAACAGATTCCTTGCTACTAATGGAAAAAATGTAGCAGGTTTCCTCTCTAAAACTATATGTAAATATTACCAAATGTAAATAGTCCATGATTAAAAATCAATGTACCCTAGTGGTGTTGTTAAACAAAACAAACTTTATTTATATTTAATGCATTGTCTGTAAAAGAGGAGAAATATTTTCTGACATTTTTTTCCGGAAAAATGTCCCTCATTACCAGGCAGTCCCTTAGTACCCTGTTTTGCGGTAGTAAAGCCATTCTGAGAAAAACCAGTGTTGAGAGTAAAGTTTTACTGTTTTAACTCAGACCAGTGTTTTAAAGTATTTGACATTTGTAGGGGGAAAAATACATATATTAAAGTCATCCTGAGAAAACTTTATTTTGTTCCAGTATTGGCTTATTTGTTAGTGCACTACATTTCATAAGTATAGTGTCTGTTTAAATAAGGAATGCCCCCCCCCCCCCCCAATTTTGAAAACTGACCATAACCTTTAAGGGGAAACATGATTATATTAACTGTTCTAAATGCTGTAAGAGGCACACTATGTAAAAGGAAAGATCAGTCATCACATTTGGACCCCCCCCCCCCTTTTCAGAAATCCTGCATCTGTGCCTGGATGCACAAACCTTAAATATTACAGTTAGAAAACCTTCAAACCATTTAATGGAGACTCATTCTTCTTTGTTTATTTGTCTTACCATTTGTTTTTCATTGCTCCTTCAAAAAAAAAAATGTGAACAATAATTTATTTCTATACTTTGTTTTTATATCAATTTTGTTACATTTTTACTATTATCTATATTAGTTTTTATAAAGTGAATAATCAAGTAAATGTTTTGATTCTAGTATATGCTATAAATATTATTCATAAATATTTCTGGGAAGTATAGTTTATCATCCAAAAAAAAAAAGAAAAAAAAAAAAAAGATTATAATTTTTAAAAAAATTATGAAATTTAGTCCATAAGAAAATTATTATAGTCTAAAAGGTCTGAGTATAAAGTCAAATTTTTACTTTTTAGTGTAAAACTTGGAATGTCTGCTTTAATCGATCTCGGCCGAGTCTTGGGCAGAGATTAAAGTTAGTGGTTAGTTAAAGAGAGAAGTTGGTGCAGTCTTCTTGAATTTCTCCACTGAACCATTAAACCTCTCTCTGGGTGGGAGCTGATACCAGGATTTGAACCTAGCACCCACCGGACTTAAAGCCAATAGCTTAACAACAGCACCACTAAGAAACTAGTACTAGAGGACTTTGTTAGGTATATGACCTCCGTATTGCACTTTTGGGCTTGCCAGAAGTTGAACATCAGTGCAATGGTGTAAAAATATGGCTGGCTGGCTGGCTGCATTGCACTATTTTCTTTGTCTCGATATCTTTCTACAAAAAAGAAAACCCCCCAAAAAATCCTGAAACTGCGGGTTTAATTTGGTAGACTTGTGTAATGTGTCAAAACGGTAGTTTACTGTGACCCAGTTTAAATTTTCCTGACACTAATCACTGGCAGGTCAGATGCATATCTGTAAATGAAGTTTATAATCTCCCACTTCCAGAAAAATTCTCACGCTCATAACATATCATGTTACATTTCGGTGCTTTTTCCAGTATTTTGGCATATTTTAGTTGGTAGAAGGATGGAAAATATTTTTATTAATAATACAGATGATTACAACTAGGTATAAAACAGTTGATAAATTCGACTTGATTAAAATAGATACAAGATGTTTTAAAAGTATAATTAATATATGTGTATGTACATCATAAAAATATTAAAATAATCAAAGCAATATTCATTCTTTACAAAATATGTTTACATTTTTACAACTTTGTAATGAATATAAACAGTTTGTATATATCTTTTTCAGTTCCCTTTGTAATAAGCTTTCATGCAGTTAAACTTGAAACAATTGAATTTTAAAAGTAATGTTCAACATTGGTAGTATGAGTGGAGTGTGGTACATACATAACACATTTTGATGATTGATGTATTAATTACAAATACCCTGCTATAGTTAATTACCACTGGTAATAGTTTGTATTCAGTTAATAACATTGTTTTACATATGGACAGGTTTATAGAATGCATATTCTTTACAAATTTTTTAAATACAGTCATCTCCACTTATTTGCACATCGGTTTATAGCATAATTCGGTTAATCAACTATTTTCACCCAACACGGAACCATTTGCCCTTATAACACTACAAAACATCCGGTTAATTGCACAGACTACAGGCTATATATCGGTTATTTGCACATATAAATAACTTTTTTTTTCTTTTTTTTTTGTGTGTGCTAAATTAATGTCACAAATGACTGAGAATGTCTATCAAACTTTGGCCAAAAAACTCAAATAAATCGCCGATTAATCTGTTTTGTTTGAGCTCACTGTGTGGTAAGCCGACTGTAATCGCTTTTTACAGAGTCGACGTGTGACATGCAAATGAGATGGTGTGACCGTTACTACTGGTGAATCACAATACCCGACTACAAGATTTAAGAATGACATAATTAAGTTGAATAAACCTAAGACCTAATGTTTTGTTTGCAATATATTGCTGTTAATCAGAGGCCATCTCAATAACAAGTAACTCTCCGACTATTATTTTTAGAAGTACCGCCTGTGCGCTTGTACGCATGCGCACTCGACTATTGAGGCCCTATTCGATTGACGTGTTCAGGTCAATCATTGTTTTGTGTCAATTATTACGTTATGTTGAGAAGCCTTGTTAATAATTAAAAGATTACAGATCAATCGTCCTAGGTGGTTATGTTTTTAATAAATGTGACTGAGAAAGGGTTGTTGTTCACTTATTCATTAGATGAACACAAAAGAAACGATTTATCACTTGCTTCCAGGAAAATGTAGCGGGAAAAAAAAGACTGGTGGGGGAGGTCGTCAAAAAAACAAACATAACAAAGTCCGTTATTTATGGACCGTCCCTAAGTTTCTGCTATATTGTTAGACACCAATCAGTCGGACCGCACCATGAAGGTCAGTCAATTGTGTTAGACCGGTCATGCATGCAATGCAGACTGCTGGAACTGATAACGACTCACTAGCTGAGCTTAACTTTAATTGCTTAACAATAGCAAAGTCATTATTTGGGGACCACAAATAATACCAAAGCTTGCCATATTTTTTGGGATGGAAAGAACACCATACCAGCGAATTCATACAAGTTCACGTAATTCTATTCGGTCAATCGGTAATTCCGGAAACTGACGTCATTTTGTAAACACGTGCACCAATGAAACGTGAACGTGTTGATGGTTCTGTTGTTTCAAGTTTATTTCATTAACTACATGGCTAATACACTTTGGTTACACTAGTGGATGGTCAGTGTTTTTTATTTTTTAATGCACAAAGTTTGTGTTTTTAGAAAACGACGCCCAGTGACGGAAGTTTTTTTTTTTTTTTTTTTAAAAATGATTTCAGGTCTGACAGATTAAAACAAAAACGTCATGCTAATTATATATATATATATATCGATAGATATATTTTTTTACATTTATATATATCCAACTGCATGTGACATGTGTTAACTGTAATAGTTCCGGTATGAAGTACCGCATTATGCTAGACTGTCTCCCATGCCACTTTGTAGTTGGATGGCTGTTACAAAGTGAAAGTCGGTACTCTATCGGTTAATCGACGAACCCGGTTAATTGCACAAAATCGAGCAGCACCGAGGGTATGCAAATAAGTGGGTTTGACTGTACCCGTACATTATTTTTTTTAAATCATTAATATTCTATTTTTAAAACATTGTCTGTTGTACATGTATTATGAAAGAATGGAAAACTACTGTATTAAATAATCTAAATATCTGGGACTGTGCTTATAAAAGTTTAGACTCAAATATTTAACAATATCATAAATAAAAGTTTTGTAAGCATAGGTTTGGTTCTTTTTACGTGAAATAATTAAATATTTTGATCTGTTAATATTAAAATAAGTTTTTTATACAAAATAATCAAAATATTTTGTCCTATTATATGAAATAATGAAAATATTTCGTTTTGTTGTGTGAAATTATAAAATAAATTTTGTTCCTATAGGCACACTGTCACCATGTGAACACCAAGGCACGTGTGTAAATTCTCCCGGAAGCTACTACTGCGCATGTCCCGACGGTTTTACCGGCCACTTCTGCGAGAAGAACATCAACGAATGTGCGTCCGATCCATGCTTCAATGAGGGAACATGTCTGGATCTAAATGGTGCTTACAGGTGTATCTGTATGCCAGGTAAGCAACTGTGTATAACTCTTGTGTGATTGGGATGGGAAAACCCCCACAATGTGTCCAGGGAGGAGGAGGTTTGATCCTACATTCTAAGCAACTGATGCAAGCCCTGTTAAATATGTATTTCAATTGTCTTAAGAACAAAATCAATGTGCTCTAGTGGTGTCGTTAAACAAGACACTTTAACTTTTAATTAAGAACATTGCAGTTGTTTGTTTCATGTGTTGGTCTTATTCAATTTACTGTGCTAGCACAACCAGTATGCTACACATCATGATATAGGTTGTGCTAGCACTAGGTAAACATGAATAATAATGAAATTAGATTTAAAAATTCAAAATTTAGTGGGTTTAAGTTTCTTTCTGTATCTGTGGTGTATGTACATTTGTATGTTCATCTGTATGGTAATATATGAGGGTGCTTCTTTATAATGTGGAATATTTCAAGGGACGAACTATAGGTATATTTATTACACAAAACCATTGATTATGAAACTAACTTTACTGGGTTACTTTCTACTGTGACATAGCAAAACTGCAAAATTTCAACTGACAAAATATGACTGGTATGTTATTCTAAGGGGAGGACTGGAAAGAAAAAAGAAAAAAAAAACCCACACCTTTTTTACATATATCTATTAACCTGGATCATTTACTAAGAAAAGAAGTTAATAAAAAAGCAAATGTTAACAATATATCACTGCAGTGAAGTAAATAAAACCCCCAGCAACTAACTGTATTGTACCTATAAATTGCTTTAATGCACGAGGTAATAACTGAGGTATCTACTGCATGGTTGGTTATAAATGTCTCTTCATCATGCTCGGCTGATGGTTTTGTAAAGCCGCGATGAGCACAGATCTGTAGAGAGTTAACCATGCTACTGTAACTGTGGGAAAATGACTGTGATACTTTTTCTCACCAGGGGGGGCAGCATTCATCTCGGCTTTTTTTCTGTGTTTCACGTGCTTTATGATTCAGGAAAATGTGTGGGTAAATGTTTTTAAGTTGTGTGGGACTGTTTGGGATCTCAACGTCTTAAGCTAATAACAAAACACATTTTCAAACGTTAATATATGAACATGTGAAAAAAAAGAGAGAACGAAATATAGTTTTGTGCAGGATAACTTTTCTGTTGAAACATTAATTGTCTTTTTAAGTGTCGTTTGTTGGCAGAATTTGGTTGAGTGTGAAATTAAAATTGATGCTAATGTTTACAAATGTTTAATCTTTTTAGTTTATTTTTATTTAAATGACTCCATGTATGTTTGTTTAAGATCTTTCCAAATTGCCCTTTTCTAGCTCATAATTTATATACCCCCCCCCCCCCCCCCCCCCCCCAACCCTTACTCCATCTGTGCTAAAATTATTCAGTTGTAAAAAATTGCAACATATATGTGGCAGCATTTCAAAATATGTCTACTTAATATCTATAAATCCTGGTTAAAGATATTTTGTTAGCTATAAACAGGAACTCTTTTCGCAGAAACCTTAAGAAATGCATCTTTTTTATAGTTTGACAGATAAGAGACAGTTTGATACACTATCCTTTCAATTATTAGTAATAGTATGTGAATTAATCAAACAAAAATTCTGAAATGTTGTAACATTACTGCCAATAAAATAGCCATTAATTTGCATGTAGAATACAGTTTGTTGTCTATTATTTTTGAAATAACTGAATAACTGTATTTTAAATTGGTAGTTTTTAGCTGAATATTTATTCCAGTATCTCTGCTGCTTAGAGGATAACAACATCAGATCTTTTGTTAGCTATAAACAGGAACTCTTTTTGGCAGAAACCTTAAGAAATGCATCTTTTTTATTTTTGCATGTAGAATACAGTTTGTTTTCTATTATTTTTGAAATAACTAAATAACTGTATTTCAAATTGATAGTTTTAGCTGATTATTTATTCCATTTTCTCTGCAGCAGCAACAAAACAAAAACAAAAATAAATACACCCCAAAACCCACCAATAACAACTAATATTCTTATTTTTATTTCAGTTACATCCTTTTTATTTTCAGTGGTTGTTTCTTTAATAGCTAGACCACTGAGTTGCTATGGGAATACATGGGGTTTTTTGGGGGGGTTTTTGGGGTTTTTTATTTTTAATTAAGGGATCTTGGATATTAATGAGTTGCCATAATATAGCCAACTCTTTTTAGCTTTTATTTTCACAATATTTATTCTGTTAACTCTTTTGTCAGTTTATAGTCGTAACTGATTTTTTATGAAATAAGTTCTTTTTAAAAAAAATAGTATTTATATTAAAATAATTATTTTTGCAGGTTACAATGGAACGAACTGCGAGTATGACATTGATGAATGTCTCAGCAATCCTTGTTTGAATGGTGGAGTGTGTCGGGACAAAAACAACAGATACGAATGCTCCTGTCCAAATGGTAAGTAGTTTTGTCTTTTATACTTGTAGTCCAGGGCTTCTAGATTATGGTAGCCCCACTCCCATGGCTAGTGATATTCAATGTTGGACTAGTAAATAAATACTATTGCCATTCCCGACGGCTAGTGAATTTTTTTGGGTCAAATGTAGCAGTTATCTATTTTGTAAATATGAATATCCTTTCCCCACCCCAACCCCCAATGTTAGTGTTTTTAGCTCCATCTCCGTGTTTAGGTAACTTTCTGATTATTACTATTTATGTATTTAGTAAAAAGTTTATTAACTTAAAGTAACGTAGGGCTAGTGAATTTTTAATAGTGCCTAGTAAATTTTTAAAATCACAGATCCCATGGCTAGTGGATTTAAAAACATTTCTAGAAGCCCTGTGAATCATGTAGTATAGTGACATTATCCGTGATATGTCACACTCATGACATACCATGGATAATGTCACTACACCAGAGAATAAGAATTATCTAGTTGGTCTTTGATACAGACTCGTTAAATGTTGACAGACATTACTTTGAAAATGGACACTAAGTTAGGTTAATCCACAAACCTGTAACACATTTTGGTAAAGTTATATTAGAGTGAAACTAGATTCTGTGAACATCACAGAAATGGAGAAATATTCTTAAAAAATAGACTTCACTTCACCTCCATAGCCATTACTTCCCAGAGGTATGTGCATTTTGAAAAGGCTGACAAATGCATTTTATTGTATTATAAATACTTGGAAATGGATCATCTAAACAATAGAATCTAGTTACAAAAACAGCTCTAATAATGAACCTTTTGCCATAGTGTTTAAAAACTAGGGTCTGTCATTTTAACTGACTGGAATACTCCCACAAACACACTGGGTCGGTATTTGTATTCTAAGTGTACTTCTGCTGTAAACACAGATGCCTCCCATTTGTTTTTCTAAAGCAAATACACAGCTTCTATTTTTAAACAAAAATCTGATATTGATCCATCTTTTCATTTTCATTTTTTAATAACAATAATCAAGTGTCCATTGTGTTATTTTTCAGGTTAGATAGAATATATACATAACAAGCTTATTTCACAACAGCAGTGTAATTAACTTGAACTGGTTTGAATTATCTTATGATATGTAGAATATTTAAGATTTTGCTGTGTATTTATTTAAAAAAAAAAATATATTGGCCCAGAAATGTTGATAATGTATAGGGATGGGGCCCTGAATCACTATCTTACAGATAATGTTGAACATAAATAATATTAAATATATATATATAATATATATATAATACAATAAGAGTATTGTAATTAATTGGTAACATGTTGTTTTTTGCAGGTTTTGAGGGTCCGACGTGCGCCATAGATATTGATGAGTGTGCCAGTAACCCGTGTTTAAACCACGGAGTCTGTCGGGATAGGTTCAATGGATACGAGTGTTCATGTGTTAATGGTGAGTTAACGCCACTGCGAGGGCTCGAAGAGTTGAACCATTAATGTGGTTTTAATAATTCTTTGTCTCACAGTTATGAAGTTAAAAGGCAAGATATAGGTATTACTTTTCTGATGGCGGTGGGGGTGACGGCATCAACTTTTGTGTTATAGCTTAACATTAAAGTTTTATGTTTAGATCAGTTTCTCACAAACTATAAGTTCCATTTGTTTAGGCAAGACTATTAAAGCCCTGAATTTCGACTTAAATTGTTTTAATCAGCTCAGGACTAGTTTTTAAACATTAAATTGGCCACACAAATATTTTATATTTTATATGTTCTGCTAGCACTAGGTAAGTATGATTAATAATGAAAATTAGAAACAAATTTTCTAAATTTATATTTTATTCTTGCCTTTTGAAGTAGGTTTTAAAGTTTTGTAAGCGTGGGGCCAGTTCTCTTCTTTTTTTTAGAATATTTTATAACTTGTTTTTCTTCGCGTCTTTCAGGCTATGGGGCGGGACGTAGCCCAGTGTTAAAGTGCTCGCTTGATGTGTGGTCGGTCTGGCATCGATCTTCATCAGTGGGACCATTGGGCTATTTCTCGCTCCAGCCAGTGCACTGCGACTGGTGTACCAAAGGTCGTGGTATGTGCTATCCTGTCTATGGGATGGTGCATATAAAAGACCCCTTGCTGCTAATCAAAAAGAGTAGCCCATGAAGTGGCGACAGCTGGTTTCCTCCCTTAATATCTGTGTGGTCCTTAACCATATGTCCAACGCCATATAACCGGAAATAAAATGTGTTGAGTGGGTTATTAAATAAAATACTTTCCTTTCGTTTCTTTCAGGCTATGTTGGCCTGCACTGCGAGGAGAATGTGGATGACTGTCAAGGAGTGAACTGTCATCATGGAACCTGTATCGATGGTCTAGGCAAATACTACTGTCAATGTACGGCTGGCTACACCAGCACCTACTGCGAAATAAAAATCAACGAGTGTGCCAGTGACCCGTGTCAGTTCGGAGGGACCTGCTTTGATCTCGATAATGGCTACGAGTGTCGATGTCCAATTGGAACATCAGGTGGGTGTAATAATTAATATTATTCCATATCTGGCTTGGTGGTTATTGTTTTAAATTGTTTTAAGTCATACTGTGTGTGTGTGTGTGTGTGTGTGTGTGTGTGAGAGAGAGAGAGCGAGAGAGCGAGAGAGCGAGAGCGGGGGGGGGGAGGAGGGAGGGATACAGAATGAGAGTGAGTGAGTGTAAGAGGGAGAGAGGTGGAGGGAGGGATATACAGAATTAGAGAGAGAGTGAGTGTAAAACAGTAAGAGGGAGGGGGACAGAGAGAAAGAGAGAGAGAAAGACAGGCACACACAGAGAGATATAGATATATAGAGAGAGAGAGGGAGGGAGGGAGGGATATACGGAATGAAAGTGAGTGAGTGTAAGAGGGAGAGAGAGTGAGGGAGGGATACGGAATTAGAGACAGTGAGTGTAAGACAGTAAGAGGGAGGGAGGGAGAGAGAGAAGAGAGAGAGGTGAAGGGGGAATAGAGAGAGAGAGAGAGAGATGGGTGAGAGAGAGAGAGAGAGAGAGGGAGGCAGAGAGGGGAAGGGGAAGAGAGAGGTGATGGGGGAAATAGAGAGAGAGAGAGCGAGATATGGGGAGAGATGGGTGAGAGAGTAAGTGAGTAAAAGAGAGTGTGTATGAGTATGTATACTGAACTTTTTTTACCTTTTTTTTTCCTTTAAGTAAATATAGTTTGTTGTTGTTGTCATTATTATTAACTTATTGTGTTTTTTTTCCCCTACCACCTGTAGGTCGGAGTTGTGAGAACAATGATAACGAGTGTGCCAGCAACCCATGTAGAAATGGAGCCAAGTGCCTCGACCAGATCAACAAATATCTCTGTCACTGCAAGCCCGGCTTTACAGGTTTGAACTTTGCTTTATCCTGTTGCAGAAATAAAAAATTAAATATTTTAAAGCCAAAATTTATTAATCAGTTGGGGTTTTTCACCCCTAAACAATCTTTATTGAAATTAGAATTTAACCAGCTTGACTTTTGATCATCCGAGATTAATCTAAGAACAGGGCTTTTTTTTTATCAATTCTCTTTCATACTGTATGCTTATATATATTTTTTTGTTCTCTTTACAGGAGTGCACAGTGAAATGGACATTTTTTATAGATTTTCTTTCATACTGTATGCTGGTATATTTTTAAAATTTTCTCTTTACAGGAGTGCACTGTGAAATTGTCATTTCTTTATAGATTTTCTTTCATACTGTATGCTTGTATATTTTAAAATTTTCTCTTTGCAAGAGTGCACTGTGAAACTGACATTTTTTTTATAGATTTTCTTTCATACTGTATGCTTGTATATTTTAACATTTTCTCTTTGCAGGAGTGCACTGTGAAATTGACATTGATGAATGTGCGTCAAGTCCATGTGCGAATGGAGGGGAGTGTACGGACCTGGTGAATGGATTCCGCTGTCGATGTCTGTTAGGCTACTATGACAAGCAGTGTCTGTCCGACGTCAACGAGTGTGACAGCAGTCCGTGTGTTAACGGCGGATCGTGCATCGATGGAGTTAACAAGTACGTTTCCGTCATTTAGGTTATGCGACAAGTGGAATTTAATCTTTAGGAAACTTTCAGGGATGTAATGAAAAATTAGAGATTAAAGGGACATTCCTGAGTTTGCTGCAATTTTTAAGATGTTATCGACAAACAGAGACTTTTTGATGACTATAATTAGTGGCTGCATATTAAATGTGTTTCTGATCATTCCAATATTTGTACTAGGTTAAATTTCATTTTATTTCATGAAATTATTTGAAGACAAAAAAATCCAGTTTGGGCTTCTTTCACATATTAAGATGACCAGAAACACATTGAATATACAGACACTGATAATCTAAACAAATTTTTTTATTTAAAATGTAAGTTTAATCGTAGAAATATTTTATTAGTCTGAAACATTTTACAATGCAGCAAACTCAGGAATGTCCCTTTAAAATATGTTGGTTAAAATTAGATGAATTAAAACATTATTTGTTTTTATCTGAACATTGATGCAAAGGAGTATGTTGATTTCTTGAGCAAACAGATAATGTGTTTATTTTGGGATCTCCCTCATGCCAAAAGAGTATTAAAACTAATAAAAACAATGAAAAATATATTGTGTTGTATTTTAGTATACATTTACAAAGACTTCTCTCCCACATTTATTACAGTGCATGATTTTAAAAAATATATATTTACCTGGAACAAAATCTTTATAGATTGTAGCTTATTGTTTTAAACTAGGTGTTGCTCAAACATTGTTTTTTTTCTGTTTTAAAAAATGAAATATTTGCATATTTCAGGTTCACTTGTGAGTGCCCGGCGGGATATGACGGGTTCAAATGCGAGTACGACAAGAACGAATGTTTGTCGAACCCGTGTCAGCATGGCGGAACCTGCATCGATCGCCTCAACGACTTCGACTGTCGGTGCATGCCTGGCTACACAGGTGAGTCACTGTACTTAAGCTCATTTTTTAAAAAGCGGGTGGGACGTAGCCCAGTGGCAAATCGCTCGCTTGATGCACGGTCAGTCTAGGATCGATCTCCATCGATGGGCCCATTTCGGTATTTCTTGTTCTAGTCAGAGCACCACAACTGGTATATCAAAGGCCGTGGTATGTGCTATCCTGTCTGTGGAATGGTGCATATAAACAATCCCTTGCTACTAATGGGAAAATGTAGCAGGTTTCCTCTCTAAGGCTATATGTCAAAAGTACCAAATGTTTGACATCCAATAGCCGATGGTTAAAAAAATGAATGTGCACTAGGGGTGTGATTAAACAAAACGTTTATAAAAAAGCAACCAGGGGCCAGTTGTGGTTAACCGAAATGTTTAAAAACCCAAGGACCGAATCAATAAAAATGAGAATTGAAAATCATAAAGTTGAAACTTGATACAGAACAATCAAAGGTATCAATATATAATCGTATCTAAAAGTTTATTTTGTATATGTGTGAAAATAATTAAAAGGAAAATATTAAGACTAGCCCAGCGCTAATTTAACTATGCTTTGAACAACTGGGCCCTCCATCCATTCCTTCATATATCCATCCAATCATTTATGAATTTCTTTATTTTACCCAGGAGCCCACTGTGAGATAAACATCAACGAGTGTGCCAGCAACCCGTGTGTCCACGGGAAGTGCATTGACACGATCAACAACTACAAGTGTCACTGCGAGCTGCCGTTCACGGGCAAGAACTGCGACGTGGAGATGAACCCATGCCTGCCCAGTCCCTGCAAGAACAGCGCGCAGTGCGTCCCCAGCAAAAACTACCAGAACTTCGAGTGTCGGTGTCCACCCTGGGTACACAGGTTCGTTTTACACCCGAAGGGCAGTGCCGTAAGCTGGCTTGATATCAGTTGTAACATCACCATGTATTTAGTTCAGTTTTTGGATCTCATTCTGAAATGTTTGAACAGCTAAAAGAAAATATGAATATGTGTCTCAGGATTGACTATTCCTTTGGAGAATGTCATTTAGTAGATGACTTCTTTTGGAAAAAGTCATTTAGTAGATGACTTCTTTTGGAAAAAGTCATTTAGTAGATGATTATTCCTTTGGAAAATGTCATTTAGTAGATGACTACTCCTTTGGAAAATGTCATTTAGTAGATGACTATTCCTTTGGAAAATGTCATTTAGTAGATGACTCTTCCTTTGGAGAATGTCATTTAGTAAATGACAATTTTTTTGGAAAAAGTCATTTAGTAAATTAATTAACCTATCCAAGACACATATTTTAATTAACATGTCCAAAACACATATTTAGTATAATTTTTGAAAAGAAAATTGTTGATTCGAACAAATTTATTAAATTTTTGTGGTTACAGATATTTTTGTTAATAAGTCACACTTATTGTACATTGTGATGTTAATAAGTCACACTTATTGTACATTGTGATGTAATCAATGATTACTATAGTGCATTTTGCTGTTACAGCTAGAAATTAAAACAGTGGGTTTTTAAAATATTTTCTAATATTTTTTGTTTCTGTGTTTGTATGAAAATGCATTGCACGCTTCTGAAATGACAAAGGAATGCATGTTTTACTAATTTAAAGTTCTTAGTTAAAAAAACAAAAACAAACAACAACAACAAAACCTATGTGCATCGTGTATGTGATGACTGGTGCATTTGCATAATGTACACATAACATTGTATAGTATGCGTAGATTAATATATACTAACACATGAGCTAAATTTTCTAATTTGATGGCAAAGATCACTTTCATATATATATGTTTTTCTTTTTTTTATGTTGTTTGTTTGCAGTTTGGAGTGAAATTATATATATTTTAAAAACACTGTTCATGTTTGTTAGCATATACATGTATGATTATGAAATATGGCTGTTCATGTAATGTTTTAAAGCTTTCAGCATTTCTTTCAATTGTTTTTTTTTGTAATGTTTGAAGCTTTCAGCATCTGTTGTACTATTTTATCATCAGAATATTAAATCACTGGGTTGCTTGCCGATTTTGGTTTTGCTGCATTTCATTGTCTGAATTTGCCAGTTAAATTTTGTTTGTTGTTAATAGCAATTTTTGTTGGTTTATAATTTGTGGAAGTACATATTTGAGGTTATACTTTTATAATCATTATAATACTTCATTGTTTTGATGTGATGAACTATTTGCTGATTTTTAATATCTCCAATACTCTAATGCTACAAATATAATTTCATGATTTGCAGTACATTATTCTAAATATTTAACATGTATCCCTATTGTCATAGTTTTGATGGATAGTTTTGTCTCAAAGTTTTCAGTTTAAAAATCTTCAGTTTAAAACTTTTAAAATGACATTTAAATGAACTGATATGCATTTCTTATTGTTGATACTATTTAAATTGGTTCCTCCTGTATGTCTATGATGTTTTTGGCTTACTAATATATATTTTTCTTTTCCAGGACGTTTGTGTAATCACGACATTAACGAATGTGCGCTAATGTCGCCATGCCGTAATGGTGGAACCTGTCAGAATACCGATGGCAGCTACCACTGTCGCTGTGTGAAGGGTTACGAGGGCAAACAGTGTGAATCCAACCCCGATAACTGCGATCCCAGTAAGCTATGTTAATATAGAAAATATTATATTACAAAATCACTGGGGTTTTTTCAGATAAATTGTACAACCAAAATTAACTATTTTACTGTTGAACATTGCCATTTGGGCCTGTTCTATAATTACATAATCCCAAATCCTTTTTTTTTCTACCACTTCCACCCAACCCCATATAGCATGTGTAATTCTGTTACCACTTCCTCTTGTCAAAGACCCCCCCTTTCCACTGGTACAAGGGAGATAAATCTTACAAATGGTCTTCATTGTAAAATTTATTCACAATTGACAACTCATTTCATACACACATTAATTTACTAATCTTTATAATGATGTATATTTTTTTTCTTTCTCAGATCTGTTTAATAATGTATATATTAACTTTTTTCTCAGATCTGTATAATACTATGTTTTTGTTTTTTTCTCAGATCTGTATAATAATGTATATATCATCTTTTTTTCTCAGATCTGTTTAATAATGTATATATTAACTTTTTTCTCAGATCTGTATAATACTATGTTTTTGTTTTTTTCTCAGATCTGTATAATGTATATATCATTTTTTTTTTATCAAATCTGTATAATGATGTGTATATTTTTTGTGTATCAGATCCATGTTACAACGGCGGTACGTGTGTGGACGGTCTCGACACCTACACGTGTCTGTGTGTGAGCGGGTTTGGCGGAGACCGTTGTAAGAATGACATCGATGAGTGTGCGTCGTACCCATGTCAGAACAACGGCTACTGCACCGACTACGTCAACTCCTACACCTGTACCTGCCAGCCCGGCTTCAGCGGGGTGCACTGCCAGACCAACGACAACGACTGCACTGCCAGGTATGTTTGCTGCAATTAAAGATTAATATCATGTTATGATGTCAAGCCTGCCATCTATTGAAGTATCAGAATCTAATCCCTGAAGACAAATGATTGCTCAATACAGATTAGTTTATGTTGAATAAGAAAATAGTAATTTAATTTTTATTGTCACAGTCACAGCTGACTTAAATCATGTAAAGTTCAGATGAAGCACACAATATGTGCTACTCGTGTAACTAAACAAATTGAGCATAATTCTATTATTTTCTCCAGATCTCCTTTAGCACAAATAGCCTGGGCTGAATTTTACAAAACATCGTAAGCCTAGTTTTGCACGTAAACGTAAATATATGACTAAATCACAGTTCTTATTACTATTATAGTTCAACAAATATAGTTAGAAGAATAAATATTTCATTTTCTTTTGTCTTTAAAATACTCCATCTTCCGTAATGATGTAATTTTCTGTTTGAAATAGACGCCAAACATGTTTAAACGCACGACCAGTATAACTGCTAGTAGCAGACGTAAACTTATATAGGTCATTAACTTTAAAAAACCAAAACAAACCCACCAAAACAAGACATAAATTTCTAGCTTTGATTATGGTATTAAATATTGTATACTATATGAAATTAAAAAGTAACGAGGATTTGCTAAATCAGAAAAAAACCAGGACCAAAGGAAAAGAATGCTTATGACAAGCCCAAAATTCACTGGCTATTTATGGTGTTATTTGACAAGTGAGGTCATGCGCTCTAGTGAAATATTAATATAAGTATCATTATTTTTAAGTATATAGCATATCTTACTATGACTATTTATTTTGTGTGAAATGAAAAAACTTAAATTTCCTTTGTCTACTTTACAGTTCTTGTCTGTATGGCGGCACCTGCGTGGATGATATCAACCACTTCAAGTGTATCTGTGCCCCGGGATACACCGGTTCGAACTGTCAGTGGCACATCAACCCCTGCGACTCCAATCCGTGTATGACTGGAGCAACGTGTGTGAACAACGAGGGAGACTTCCACTGCATCTGTCCGTATGGATCGACTGGACCACGCTGTGAGGTAAGAGTTTTACTATAGGGTGTATACCACAAAATCAAATCCCATATTCGACAATAGTAAAACACATGCGACTCCAATCCGTGTATGACCGGAGCGATGTGTGTGAACAACAAGGGCGACTTCCACTGTATCTGTCCATACCGATCGACAATACTATGCTGTGAGGTAAGAGAATCTGTTTAGGCCCTGTGTCTATAAAATCAGGCATAAGAAGTTGCTGCATCTATGCTGTTTATTTGAGGAGATCTCAAAATTACATTATAGGAGGGTAAGGTTTGGGCTACTACCAACCGCCCTGGTTAGTTTTTACTCCATTTTCCTTGCACCAAGTGAACCAGTAGTCTCATGATTTATCGTGCCTTCGCCCCACTCGGTAAGCCCCCTCACAGTTACTATCTCTTTGTCTCTTTTGGCTCCAACCTTTCCCATGCATGATAAAATGTTTTCAGACAATTTTTTTGTCAAAAGTTTTGCTGTGAATCACAATGCATGGTTAATTTGAATTTCTTATTTCTAATGAAATGTTGATCTTCATATTTGATTTGTAGTAAATGACCAAAATTAGCTATGAGAATATAAGAGCAATGACATTTTTTATTATTCAATTATTTTCCTTGTTCTGTTTAAAATGTCAGGTGGGTTTTTTTTAATTGTTCACAGTGTCACTATAATCACAAATCCTATTCTGAGCTCAGGGCCCTGTTTTACAAAACAATCTTAGCACTACGATCACCTTAAGTGTATAAGGTATCTATGCACTTAAGGTGATCGTAGCGCTAAGATCGCTTTGTAAAATGGACCCCCGATCTGTAACCGTCGAAGAACTTCTTTATTTCATCAGAAATAATTCTTTTGGTTATTCATGGATTTACTGTTTTAATATCACATGTTGAAGTTACTGACTGATAAATTGAACTCTTCCAGGACTTTGTTGACTGGTGTGGTCTGAACCCCTGCCAGAACAATGGCGCCTGTGTACAGGTTGCCAACGCCTACAAGTGTTCGTGCGCTGTGGGATGGACCGGAATGCTCTGTGATGTCAAGATGGTTTCTTGTGAAGCTGCGGCGGCTCTTAAAGGTGCAGCATCAGTTTTTAATATGCAAAATATTCTGAAGAAATAATGTCGTAACTTGAAGATAGAAAATTTACCTGAAAGTCTTTATTAAATTATTTATAGAAGAGTCGAGATCCTAGGATTAGGGTTAGAACCTGTTGTTGCATATGGTAACCAACTTGTCATTCACGTGCTTTGAAAGATATGTAACTGGAATGCCTTCTGAATTATTAGTAGAGGTTAAGATGTTTGCTGATTTCTTAACAGAAATTTGACTATACTGGTTACTAATTTTAATGATTAAAAATATTTGTTGACATAGTACGCTTATAAATTGGTCACTTGTAGTATAAAGTTAAAGCAAGTACAATAAAAAATTTCCGATAGTGTATCAACAATGATTTTATCCATATTTTTATATACAGGGAAACCCCTTTAAAACGGACACCCTTGGGACCAAGAAAAATGTCTGGTTTAAAGAGGTTATATTCTGTACTGTAAAAAAACATCCGTTTTTGAGAGAATTTCTGTCTACAGAGGGTTTGGTTTTGAGAGGTTTCACTATACATGATTTTATCAGAATTTTTTAACAATAACTGAAAAAATTATTATATTTTTAAATATGTGTGGGTTTTTTTCCCCCAGGTGTACCGCGCTCTCAGCTGTGCCAGCATGGTGGTACGTGTCGCGACGTCGGCAACAGTCACATGTGTGACTGCCGAGTCGGCTACGAGGGCAGCTACTGTGAACATGACATCGACGAGTGCGCATCGCAGCCCTGCAAGAATGGTGCCACCTGTCACAACCTTGTCGGGCGATACCAGTGCACATGCATGACAGGATTTCAAGGTATACACTTTGCTTCCTATGCTTCTGTTAATGTCTGCTCAGTGTGCACATCACAGGATCTGTTGTGATATACAATTAAAAATGGATATATTTTATTGGCTGAAACCATTTTCGTTTTTGCTTCACATTGATGGTTGACGAGATAAATAAATGAAACAGTATATAAGGTGCTAGAAATATACTCTGGCATCCTTAGGGGCAAGTGTAGCCCAGTGGTCTGATGTGGTTACCACAATCACAACCACAACCACAACCACAACCGTAACCACTACCATTATCATTACCACATCCACTATCATAACCACTATCACAATAACTACCATTACCACAACCACTACCATAATCACTACCACTATCACTACCACAACCACTACCATTACCACAACAACTATCACAACCACTACCATTACCATAACCACAACCACTATCATAACCACTATCACTACCACAACCACTATCACTACCACAACCACTATCACTACCACAACCACCATCACTACCACAACCACTACCATTACCACAACAACTATCACAACCACTACCATTACCATTACCATTACCATAACCACAACCACTACTACAACCACTACCACAACCACTACCACAACCACTACCATTACCACTATCACAATAACTACCATTACCACAACCACTACCATAATCACTACCACAACCACTATCATTACCACAACCACTACCATTACCACAACCACTATCATAACCACTATCACAATAACTACCATTACCACAACCACTACCATAATCACTACCACTATCACTACCACAACCACTACCACTACCACTACCATTACCACAACAACTATCACAACCACTACCATTACCACAACCACAACCACTACTACAACTACTACCACAACCACTGCCATTACCACAACCAATACTACAACCACTATCACTACCTCTACTACAACCACATCCACTACCACAACCATTACCACAGCCACTACCACTACTACAAGTAATGATTATTATTTTTCTTGTTTTGTTTTTCTTAGGTCTGGACTGCCAGTACAACATTGATGACTGCCAAAACAAGCCGTGTGCCAATGGAGGCACCTGCCATGATTTGGTTGGTGATTTTCACTGCTCGTGCCCGCCGGGAACTCTGGGATTTCTCTGTGAGATGAACGAGAACGACTGCGCTGCAAATCCATGCCATAATGGAGGAACATGTCGGGACAAGATTGGAGGGTAAATAGTCAAACATTTTTAACAATAAACTCATTTTTGCATGATGTTATAATGTGCAGAGATGGATATCCACTGGATTTTGTTTAAGATTTCTGAATTATTGCAATATCCTAAAAGTGTTCTCTTGTGGGTTCTTAGAAGACAAGCTCACAGTATTCCCTACATTTAAAGATGCAAATAACAAACAAAACCCCAACAAAACAAAAACAAAAATACCCCTCTAAAAAAAGACCCCCCTCTCTGAAAGCTTATCACAGTACTGTATATTTTATTATTTTTTAATTATTATTATTTTATTTTTTTTCTTTCTTGTTCTTTTGCATCTTTAGTAACCATACAAACAGACAGACACACACATGTACACACACCCGTACACCTGTACACACGCATGCATACATACATACATACATACATACACACACACACACACACACACACGTACATCTTTTGTTTATGTTACTACATGTTTATTTTTGTGTGTATCTAATTCACAGATATGAATGTGTCTGTCATCCTGGTTTTGTTGGCCCGCGGTGTGAGGGAGACGTCAATGAGTGTCTATCTAGCCCGTGTAACAGCCTTGGTACCCAGGACTGCGTACAGCTGGTTAACAACTACCGGTGTGACTGTAAGCATGGCTGGAAAGGTAAGCAAATCACAGACATTATTTAGATCGGGGCGGGACATGGCCCAATGGTAAAGCAGTCGCTTGATGTGTGGTCAGTCTAGGATCGATCCTTGTCATTGGGCCCATTGGGCAATTTTTTGCTACAGCCAGTGCACGACAACTGGTACATCAAAGGATGTGGTATTTGCTAAGTTTATTTCAGATAAAAATAATGTTTTAAAAATCTTAAGACATTTGATGTACCATGTCACTTTCTTATTTCATTCTTGGAATGATAATATTTGCATTCTAGTTATTACCCTTTGTGTGGTGTACTGAAAACATGTTTTGCATTTCTGAAAAACACCTTTTTTAACAGATTTTATTTTTAAGGTTTTCTTCTATAATAATACAATATTTAAAGGTATATTAATAAACATGTATTAAAAAGTAAGAAATAAAGATGGTTAAAAGACATACTGGTATATTTCAAATGCATAGGTATTCCCCTATAAAGCTGGTACAATTGCTTTTGGCAGTTTTCATAAGATGTTATCTACGATGTATATATAATAACCAAAAAAAAAAGCATGTTCATTTATTAAGTGTATATAAATTTGTATATACAGATACACAGTATATTTCTTGATGAATAATAATAACCATTTTAATATTCAGGAAGCAATTGTGAAACATTGATTCGGTGTGAAGATGACCCTTGCCAAAATGGAGGAATATGTACAACAACCAGTGATGGCAGAGTCCAATGCAAATGCAAGATGGTAAGTACAATTTAGAAATTTGATGGCAACTTTGTATGAAATAAAAGGTAATAAATCTTCGACTAAATCAGTGTATACATACTAGTACAATACATAGTGATTTATTGATAGGTTAGTAAAAGAAAAAAACAGGTCAAAATATTTAATCTCATCCTGCATACATATATTCATCTGTTAAAGTAAATCAGTGGTTGTTGATTTTACGTGAAATACATTTTGATTTTTACAACTTTTTGTCATGGGAATCTATGAAAATTCTAATTTTTTCATGGATTTATTTTTACAATATGCCAAGTAAACTCCATATTTCCAAGCCACTTACTGTATTTTTTCCCACCACTAAAATTACTAGCTTTATTACAAAATGTTAAATGTTTCCAATAAGGATATCACCACCCCATTATGTTCTAACTCTCTGACTGACTGTTGGTTTGTGTGTTACACAGGACTACTATGGTGATTACTGTGAATACAAGTCATCTGACTGCGATCTTGAACCCTGCCTGAACGGTGGGACGTGTCAGCCCCAGCGTAACGGTTTCCGGTGTATCTGCCCCGCGGGCGCCACGGGGATCAAGTGTGAGACTGATTACGCCCAGGAGTGTGCTTCCTCACCCTGCAGGAATGACGGAACCTGTCTGGACAGAATCGGTTAGTCACGTTTTCACTTTTATTGTAACTTAATTTCCATGCTTATTGTAAATTGGAGTAATATTAAGACATGAGTTTGTTTTTTTCATGCTAATATGCACCTTAGCACATGTTTGCTTTGGTATCAGCAGCGTGTATCTGCAGTGAAAATAATGCAAGAATATAAATCTCATGATGTGAGGTTGGGCGTGAATGACACACTTTATACACATACATGTTTTTATTATGTACAATTAAAGTTCATGCAAGCTAGTCTCCCAACTCAGCAAGAGACTATTACATGGAGTTTGAAATATCACTGAATTGCATATCCAGTACATGCAGTCTTGAGGCCAATGGCTTAACCAAGGCTGCTATATTTGATTTTACGCTATCCATTAACTTCAGTTAATACTTGTTTACAAACTCTACATAAATATAATTATTTGTCCTGTTGAAGTTATGTCCCCTACTGATAGACTGGATTCTGTTTTACACTTTGTACTAACATTTAACATTATACTCCTACACAAAGACCGGCCTCGGTGGCGTCGTGGCAGGCCATCGGTCTACAGGCTGGTAGGTACTGGGTTCGGATCCCAGTCGAGGCATGGGATTTTTAATCGAGATACCGACTCCAAACCCTGAGTGAGTGCTCCGCAAGGCTCAATGGGTAGGTGTAAACCACTTGCACCGACCAGTGATCCATAACTGGTTCAACAAAGGCCATGGTTTGTGCTATCCTGCCTGTGGGAAGCGCAAATAAAAGATCCCTTGCTGCCTGTCGTAAAAAGAGTAGCCTATGTGGCGACAGCGGGTTTCCTCTAAAAACAGTGTCAGAATGACCATATGTTTGACGTCCAATAGCCGATGATAAGATAAAAAATCAATGTGCTCTAGCGGCGTTGTTAAATAAAAAAACTTTAGTTTATACTCCTACACATCCCTTGCTGCTAATCGGAAGAGTAGCCCATGTAGTGGCGACAGCGGGTTTCCTCTCAAAAATCTGTGTGGTCTTTAACCATATGTCTGACGCCATATAACCGTAAATAAAATGTGTTGAGTGCGTCGTTAAATAAAACATTTCTTTCTTTCTTTCTTTCCTACACATCCCTACATGAGTCCAATCCTGTTTATGTTCATTTGACATAACAGTGAGAAAATGAATGAATGTTTAACAACACCCCAGCACAAAAATACACTTCGGCTATTGGGTATAATGGTGAAAAAGCATACAGAATTAGCTTTGAATATAAATGTTTGTGTTCTTATGTACTTTTTTTAAGTGTGTATCATGTACAAAAAATATAAATGATCCCTTTCTATTAATAGAAAAATGTAGCAGATTTCCTCTCTATGACTCAAAATTATCATGTGTTTGATATCCAATAGCCAATGATTAATAAATCAATATGCTCTAGAAGTGTCGTTAAACAAAACAAACAAATATTTCTACTCTCCAGGTTACTACGAGTGTCAGTGTCCAAGATACTACACCGGTGTCCACTGCGAGGTGTATGACGAACACGCGGTGGGGGGTATCGGTCGACCCGTGTCGGTGGCACCACCTGACCAGTACGATGACCAGCAGATCCTCTGTAAACAGAATGACTGCGAGGCAAAGGCGAACAATGGACAGTGTGACGTATGTGGAAACTGGAACTTTTTATTTTGTTTAATTGAAATACAATTGTAGTTCGTAAAAATAATATTGTAACTCACAGATTTAAATGGTGGAATTAATTTCAGCATCTTGTTTGAACATGGTGTCAAGAAAGCTTTATTTTGAGTTTTGTTGTTAACATATGTCTTACAGATTATTAATGTCAGGTAATTATAATTAAATCATTAAGAAAAATATTGACATTGATGTTAACAAAAAAGTTGGGTCTTGCATTTTTCCAGGAGTAAAAGAATGGAGCAGTCTGGAACAATATTTTCAACAGTGTTTTATTTGTTTTAACATAAAATTACGGTTATTTCCTAATAAATTATAAATCTTTAATATTGTTTTAAGTGTATTGTCAATTTTGTGTGTACATTTGTAATAAAAAAATTTTTTTTTTTTTTTTTTTTTATGTTCATAAATAATTTTATAAAACAAACCTTTTCTCACGTTTTCAGGAAGAGTGCAACATGTTTTCCTGTAACTACGACAACAAGGAATGCTCGTATGGACTGAAGCCGTGGCAGAACTGCACGGGCCTGCAGGGCGGGGTGTACTGCTGGAAGGTCTTCAAGAATGGAATCTGCGACCCACAGTGCAACAACCAGAACTGTCTGTACGACGGCTTCGATTGCGATGGCGAGATGAAGCGGTGCAACACGTTCTACGAGAAGTACTGCCAGGAGCACTACGCCAACGGCTACTGCGACCAGGGCTGCAACTCGTCCGAGTGCGAGTGGGACGGCCTTGACTGCGACACTTCGCCACAGCAGCTGGCGCGCGGAACACTAATCGTCATCGTCCTCGTGGAGCCCGAGGAGTTCAAGGCCAAGGCCAACGAGTTTCTCCGACAGCTGGGACACCTGATGCGGGCCGTGTTGAAGATCAAGAAGGACGAAGATGGCAATGAGATGATTTACCCGTGGAAGCAGGAGGCGGACGACAAGAACTACCAGGGAATCATTCGCGTCAAGAGATACCTGAGAAGAATATTCCGAAACGACATCTTTGGTCGAGAAAAGAGAGCGACAGTGCTTACAGGGTAAATTGTGATCTGAAATTAAATTATTTTTGTGTTCTTTAACTTAATAATTAAATAAACATTAGATGTATTTTTGTAGGAAAATAAATTGCATAATTATCATCTTCATCATCATCATCATCATCATCTTCATCTTCATCATCTTCATCCACATCAACTTTATTCAGAACACCTGTCCTGGTGTTTTGGCAAGACTAAAATTTAAATGACAAATCGGCATAAGATTTCGTGTCTTGGATAGATATATTTTGTTGCCTGATGGACCAATCTGATAGGGTAATTAAAATGATTAACAGACTGTCCATTTGAAATTGAAGATAATTTACTGGTTTAAGAAGTGTCGTAAGAACATAAATGTAGATACAAATACATTTTTTTAAAAGCTGTTTTAATATACACACTTATAGCTAATGAAATAACTGATATTATTACCCATATGGTTACAAATCACTTGGTACTCACCAATGTGTTACTTTACACTAGAATGTCAAGTGGGACGTAACACTACAACGTCAAGTGATGACGTCATTGATTGGAACAATGGAAGCTCGTTTAATATCCTATAAATACTGTATTTAACATCTTTTAAAATGTTTCTTTCGCCACAGAACTAAAGTCTACTTGGAGATTGACAACCGAGCATGCTACAGGTACAAACAAGGGCTTTGTTTCGACAATACGGGATCTGCTGCCCAGTTTTTCGCTGCGGCACTTCAGAGTGGAGCCAAGGTGAATTTGCCAGTAAACTCCGTGAGCAGTACAATGGGCGACAGTGGGGGGACCCCGACGCCGATGACGCTGGTGTACATCGTGGTGGGCTGTGGAGCAGTTCTCCTGTTGACTCTGGCCGTGATCATCGTCATTTCGAGGCACACGGAGAGAGCAGTCACGTGGTTCCCCGAGGGTTTCTTCACCCGCAGCGACCAAACCAAACCCACCAGAAGTCGTAAGGGGCCAGATGGAGAGGAAATGAAGTAAGATACTATGATTTCGTAACTAGTTGGGGTGGGATGCAGATTAGTTATTAGAGCATAAAGTGTCATGGTCTGTGGGACTGTATCTCCTTAATGGACCCATTATGTTCCTTTACCATTTAAGCCATTGCTCCTTCAATTTATTAAGGCTGACATGAAACAAAAACAAATTTATTGAAGTTTTGTCACGCATATTGTGTACAATTAATCTAGCAAGTAAATTATTTGCAACTTAACATAATCCAAGATATATGACGTCTTTCTTTGCAAAATGATGTATATTACACTCTGCCTTCTTGTATTATTTAATTGTCTGGATAATCATAATGTATCTTCAACATGATCCTTTTTATTGATTCAGTTTGTTTGGGGAAAAAAAAGAAATCCACCTAGATTTTAATATGCAGCTTTTTACATTCATAACTAAATGTAATATTTCATGACATTGCTTATTGTTTTTTAAATGTTTTCAGTGACATACAGAAGAGTTCTCAGCAATGTCATTTAGACAAAATGGATGCCAATGATAACCACGCTTCAACACCACCAAGCAATGACCACTGGGAGGACGATGAACCGCAGAGGAAACGACTGAAGGTCAGTTGATTCATCCCGTTGGTTGTCATGGATGTTGTGTTTCAGCTTTTAACTAATTTCAGCTTTCCACAAAGTACACTGAATCAGGCCCATAGTAACGACTTCACCAGTGTGTGTGTGTGGGCGCAATCTTTAGTGATGGGGGGGGGGGGGGGGGGCAGAATCTCTGGTGAGGATAAGCCACATTCTTCTTTATTTATTATAGAGTTGGACAAGAAAAACCCCATCCATTATCGTCCTTCAACATTTCAGATGAAACTCACAGGAACATCACCCCTACCCCTGGCTCTGACAGGCCTGAGAATGTGATCTGAAATGCTGCACAATGACCATCTTTAACTATTGAATAGTGTTTCAGCATTTATTTAATGAGAATTGCCTCCCTTTTAGTACATAGCACTGAAATGATGTGTCTGAGTATTGGAAGAAGAAGAATTAAAATGATGAATTTATTTTCTCTGCCACGCCCCATTTCTCCCCCTGTTGGTTGATGTAGCTCAGAAGGTCTTAGGGTCAGTTGCTTAAGTCAGTTTGTTTTTTCTTAACTGCAATATAGTTAAACAAGACCTGTAACATATTCAAGAATGAAGTTTTTTTCAAATTCTGAATGTTTGCTCTACCCAGAGACTGTTAATGTCTCTTTTTTTCTTGTTACAGAGATCATGATAATATGCTACTTTTCAAAACTCTCCAATGTTTTTGTCTAATGCAGGGCTTCTAGATTATGGTAGCCCCACTCCCATGGCTATTGCTATTCAATGTTGGGCTAGTAAATATCTACTATTGCCATGCTCGACGGCTACTGAAATGTTTTGGTCAAATGTTGCAGTAAAGTCTATTTTGTAAATATGAATACCCTGCTACCACCCCAACCCCTCAATGTTAGTGTTTTTAAGCTCTATCTCCCTGTTTAGGTGACATATCTGATTATCACCATTATTTAGTAAAATATTATTAACTTATAGTGAAGTAGGGCTATTGAATTCTCAATTGTGGCTAGTATATTTTTAAAATCACTGATCCATTGGTTAGTGTATTTTATAAAAATTCTAGAAGCCCTGTCTAATGTTATTTTCACCCCTGTATATTGTGTATACTTGTAGACTGACCGTAAAGGCGACTGTGATGCGCTGGTTGTCGACTTTGAGAAGGGAGACACTCGCCAGTGGACCCAGCAGCACCTGGAGGCAGCTAACGTGCCCAACCCGTGCTGCGCCCTGACCCCGCCTCAGGGGGAGGACCAGATCGATGCAAAGGATGTGGACGTCAGAGGACCAGGTGAGTCTCACTTTATAAATCAAGCTAATACTCTGATTAGTGATTTTGTTTTTTATAACAGAAAATAAATTGGTTTTGCTGGGGTTTTAACTTAAATTAATTGCTGTATTTTTTATTTACCAAAATAAAGTTAAAAGATAATCTAACCATTCCAGACTTACAGACAAGGACATTTTTTTTTTAAATTCATCTTCATAGGTTTGGAATATGTGGATATATGCAGACCTTGACATTTAAGGAGAGCTATCACTCTCGCTCACCATCACTCCCCTGAGATCAGTTCAAGGAGAGTAATTTTTAGCTCGTCATAGCATGTAAATTTATATGGTATTAATATGGTAATAACTTAAAAGGCTCCCCATTTCTCCAGCCGTTATTAAAATGATTCACAGATTGCTTCACGTATTTAGCATGTAGTAGTATTTCTGCAACCCTGCTCTCTGAAAGAAAGGATTTTGAAAACAATTTTCCTCCCCACCTTACCCTTTTTTTTCACATCCTAGAAGAATTCCTGTACTCATTATTGTATTGTTGTTTTCACAGATGGCTTCACACCTCTGATGCTGGCGTCGTTCCGAGGAGGTGGTTTAGATACAGGCTGTGATGACGAGAGTGGATCGGGGTCTGGGGAAGACGACCGTACCGCCGACATCAACAGTCTTCTCATGCAAGGAGCGGCCATTAATGCTCAGACCGACAGGACAGGTACAATGAATTTTAGTTGATGATAATAGCGATGATGGTGGTGATGATGATGATGATTATGTAACTTAGTTATCTGCAATTCTGCTCCTACCCAGGCTCAAGGTGTGAAAGATTTCAAACATTTTCTTTAGGCGGTAATCTTTGCAAATTTTCTTTGAAAATAAATTCAGTTTTTTTTTACAAAAAATAAAAATAAAAAATAGTTTAAAAAAAAATCCTGAAACGAGACAATTATAAAATAACGTTTTAGAAAATTCAGTATGAATCATATTTGTCAGATTTAATATTTAGTCCAATTAGCACCAAGAGGTTTTTATGAGCATTCTTTCTCCCCCCCACCACCGAACAGATTTGTTTTCAATGTCAGTTGTCACTCGTTAAAATCCTGCTTGCTGTAAATTCATGTTAACCAGTTATTAAATGTACTTATCTTTGACATTTGTTTGTTTTTTCTAGGAGAGACATCACTCCATCTGGCTGCGAGGTATGCTCGGGCTGATGCTGCCAAGACGCTGCTCGACGCTGGTGCCGACTGCAATGCTCAGGACAGCACTGGTCGCACGCCACTCCACACCGCCGTTGCTGCCGATGCGCAGGGAGCTTTTCAGGTTTGAAATTGATTAAATTTATCAGTTGTGAATAGTAAATTAAAATTATTTCAAAAAAAATTAGATGGAAGTTTTAATATCGTGTCACACAGTGTCATTCAGTTAAATGAACAATTGGTTACTGAAGTAAGTAACCATTTATCCAAAATTCTGATTATTCTAGTTTTGAAGTTTGATACCTTGCATTAATTCAGTAATTTCTTTTCAATATCACCTCAACAAATTCATATTCCCTTAAGGATAGTAGTCTGGTTCGAACATCCCAACAGCCAATGGGATGGCCTAAAGTTCTTCTACTTTATTTTAATTGTTTAAAAAAGTAAAGAAACTTTTAATTTTGATCAAGATCTGCTTCAATAATATTACATTTCATACTAAAATTAAAAGATCTGCTTCAATAATATTACATTTCATACTATCAGCTTTTTCTGTAATTTAAATGTTTAATTTTATTTTGCATAACGATGATCAAATTCATTCATACTTTAAAAGCTTAAAACAGGGACCACTCTATAGTCTGAAGGTTCAATGGTCCGAAGGTTCAATAGTCCGGGGTTAGGTCTATAAACCTTCGGACTACTGAACCTAGGGTTAGGATTTGTGATGAATCTTCGGACCACTGAACCTTCGGACTACTGAACCTTCGGACTATAGAGCTGTAACCCTTAAAACAGCTCTTCTTACTTTTCTTAATGATGATCCAACCCATTCATTCATATGTGATGTTTAATTGTTCACAGATTCTGCTGAGGAATCGGTCAACGAATCTGAACGCTCGCATGCACGATGGAACGACTCCTTTGATTCTCGCAGCCAGGCTCGCCATGGAAGGAATGGTGGAGGATCTTATTAATGCTGATGCAGACATTAATGCCACAGATAATAATGGTAAGAAAAGTATTCATGTTGACAGAGATTTGAAGTTTACAGAAATATTTGTGTAACAACACCATAACATATTTTAAAATATAATTTGTGTTGCTGCAATGGAATGAAAATATTTAACTATACCTGAAGACGTCTAGTGTATATATATATATATATATATATATATATGTCTATTTTGATTTTTGGTCTGTATAGTGTGAGAAAACCTACTGCATCCACGTAGGCTACTCCTTTTGAACAGCAGCAATGAATCTTTTATGTGCACTTTCCTTTTTATATTTTATTTTAATTAACTTTATTTTGATTTTGATTTTTAAATTTAAAAAAAGTTTTTCCTGACTTTCTCTTCCATTTCTCAATATGGTGTTCTAACCGCATCTGTCTGTCATAATTTTTCTCAACCATCTGCAAATCCCAGTCCTTGTTTTTATGTCAAGTTCTGTTTATTTTGTGTCTGCCCACAGACCTGTTTATTAATTACCGTATTTGACCGGAAATAAGCCCATGTCTTTGAATAAGCCCCCCTCCGTTTTGATAGCATTTAAGAAATTAGGCCCTCATTCGTAAATAAGCTCACCCCCAACTTCGTCACCTTATAAATAACACGAAATTGCAAGTTTGCTCAAAGTTCATTTAAAAGGTCATACCTCCTGCAGATAATTAAACACAAATGTAACAACAAATGTAACACAATATTTTACCACCAGTGAGATTTAGCAGTCTAACAATAACAGTGTGTAACATTGTTTTCAATTTCATGCCTGCAGTATTTCTCTGAAGTATCCAAGCCCAAGTATGAACTAAAAACCAATGTCTATTTTTACCACCACACTGGGTCCGCAGTTAATGCTAATTAAGCAAATACCATATTCTGATTGGCTAAGAACAATGACCTTAGATTGACAATTTTTTGTAGTGTAAGCTGGCTGCCTGTGTCAGAAACGTGTGTATATGCTATTGAGTTTGTTGTTAATTGTTGTTGTTTTAAGTCTTCTCAGCATTAAATTTTGGATGTAAATAAACCTCACTGGTAAGTAACTGTAACATAGAAGGTGTGTTTCTGATAATTAGATACTAGTAAAAAACCCACAATTTAATTAATAAACAATTATTATTTATTAATAACAAATGGAACACTAATTAATAGATATGCTACTGAACGTTTTTTGTTTTCTTCCTAGTTCATTTAATTATTATTATTTATTTTAATTTTTTTTTTTTTTTTTTTCCAACAAAACTGGCCCCTTGTCTGGGAATAAGCCCACCCCATGCTAAGCACACAATGAGTTGTCTTGGACCCCTGGGCTTATTTCCGGTCAAATACGGTACCTGGCCCTGTGCTTATAAACCTTAAACCGGCCTCGGTGGCGTCGTGGTTAGGCCATCAGTCTACAGGCTGGTAGGTACTGGGTTCGGATTCCAGTCGAGGCATGGGATTTTTAATCCAGATACCGACTCCAAACCCCGAGTGAGTGCTCCGCAAGGCTCAATGGGTAGGTGTAATCCACTTGTACCGACCAGTGATCCATAACTGGTTCAACAAAGGCCATGGTTTGTGCTATCCTGCCTGTGGGAAACACAAATAAAAGATCCCTTGCTGCTAATCGGAAAGAGTAGCCAATGTAGTGGCGACAGCGGGTTTCCTCTCAAAATCTGTGTGGTCTTTAACCATATGTCTGACGCCATATAACCGTAAATAAAATGTGTTGAGTGCGTCGTTAAATAAAACATTTCTTTCTTTATAAACCTTAAAGTCTAGACTTTAATAAAGTCCAGACTTTAACGTCATGGCAACGCCATTCTAATAGCATTACGTTAAAGTCTGGACTTCATTAAAGTCTAGAGTTAAGTTTTATAAGCACGGGCCCAGAAATCTTGCCATAAGAATGAACTTGTACATAATTCAAAACTAAATGACAGATTTCTTAATACTTCACGTGTCTCATTGTTTCCAGGAAAAACTACCCTGCACTGGGCAGCAGCAGTGAATAATGCTGACGCGGCCTTGACCTTGCTACAACACAATGCTAACAGGGATGCCCAGGACAGCAAGGTTTGTTTTACCAGTCGTTCAAATCCTCGATCCACTTCACAAGTTGTTTTCACTCTCACTTTAATAAAGAACAGGCTCTTTGTTTTAGTCTTATCTGATTTATCTAAGTTGTCAGTCCATAAATATTTTCACGTGGTGTATTTCAAATTTGTACCTTTTGGTTTGCCATTTTCTTTTTCATGACAACTAAATGAACTGTAATTTTTGTTTTTCTTCTTAAATTGAAGTAATTAAATTAAAGTTCTTCAGAATAAAATAAATTTTTTTTAGAAATGATTATGTTACTGTTGAGTGGTACAAATACATTTGAGTGATTTTGTATATGTCTTTAGTTTTTAAAAATCTGAACCAATGTTTAATAACCTGCTACTTTAAAAGAGGCAGGATGTAGCCAAGTGGTAAAGCACTTGCCTGATGCATGGTCGATCTAGGATCGATCCTCATTGGTGAGCTTATTGAGCAATTTCTAGTACCAGCTAGTACACCACAACTGGTATATTAAAGGCCATTGTATGTGCTATCCTGTCGTGCACTAATGGAAAAATGTAATGGGGTTTCCTTTTTAAGAGTGTCAAATTTACCAAATATTTGACATCGAATAGCTGATGATTAATAAATCAATGTGCTCTAGTGGTGTCTTTAAACAAAACACTTTTTAAATTCTAAGACTGTCAGAATTACCAAATATTTGACATCCAATAACCAATTTTTATTTTTATCTTTATTTTTTTAATTTCCAGGATGAAACGCCTCTGTTTCTGGCAGCCAAGGAAGGAAGCTTCGAAACGGCCAAGATTCTTCTCGACCACTATGCAAATCGTGACATCACTGACCACATGGACCGTCTGCCGAGTCAGGTGGCCTACGAGAGACGCCACCATGACATCGTTCAGCTGCTGGATGAATACAAGATCAACAGCCCGGCCAGCATGCACCTGGCCAACGGGGGCATCCCTTCGCCCACGGCCATGTACAACATGCAGCCCATCAACGGCAAAATGAAGGGCAAGCCGCGCAAGAACGCCAAGAATAATCACGTCTTGAAGGACCACGACCTCAACTCTCCGCTGGCTCGACTCAACGGACTGCCGCCTGGCCAGAAGTCGAAAGCCAGGAAGAAGAAGAACGCGAACCCGAACCCACACCCGCTGCCAAACAGCGAGTCATCATCGGCGGGGACGGTTTCTCCGGGAAACTCTCTGGAGTCGCAGTCGCCTCCGGGTTACGATCTGACGCCACCCCACTATGAAAACGCAGCCATGGCTGTTCTGTCGCAGCCCGGTTACCCAGCAATAGATGATGTGCCTTTGATGCAGCAGCAGCAGCAATCCCAAAGAACTCTGACTGACCTGTCGGTCATGCACGCCCAGTATAATCCCAACCAGAGACTCGATCACGAGTCGCTGGGTCTTCAGGAGTGGATTGACTCTGCTCAGAATCATCATCAACAACAACAGCAGCAGCAGCAGCTAACTATGCAAAACTCGCCGCCCCACTCCCACAGTGGTGGTGGGAGCCCCATGGGTCACGGGATTCCGTCGCCCATCAAGCCGAAGAACCTGCCGACTTCTCCGCGACACATCCAGGCGATGCAGCAACACGCACAGCAGAACCGGGTGCAGTCGAGTCCGATGACGAGACACGAGTACTCACAGCATCCGAACGACGTCGCGCACATGGAGTCGATCCCTGTGTCGACGATACAGAGCATGTACCCCAAGTACGTGGGCTCGACGCAGATGCCGCCACACTACACAGCGGTGGTGAATCTGGTTGACCAGTACCCCACCCCTCCCTCGCAGCACAGCCACCTGAGCTCCGACTCCCCCCCTCAACACACAAGAAACTTTCTTCCCGACCACTTTCCGACACCGTCGCCCGACTCCCCCGGTCAGTGGTCAAGCTCCTCCCCTCACTCTGCACAGTCAGACTGGTCAGAGGGAATTTCGAGCCCTGTTCAGCCCATCGGACAGAATCGAAACAAACGGACTGCAGAGCCAGTGTATATATAAGCAATATGTTGTTTTTCCATTGTTCGAAACAAAGTGTCATTGTTAACTTCATTTCATTAAAGTGGTGGGTTTTTTCATGGAACGAAAACAAAAGTGGGAAACAATTCTGTGGGTAAGCATCATCTGTTTGGATTTCTCCCTGTGTGCTTCCCACTGTCCACTGTGGGGGAGAAATAATAAAAAAATACTTCAGAATAAGAAAAGAAAGGAAGAGGTTATATTCCACGGGTTTGTTGTGTGAAGACTTTAAAGTGTTACCATGTTGGATGATTTCAGTTGGAACATGAAAGGAAACGGACTAGTAGATTGATTGTTGGTGCTCAACAATTTGGTGGGGTAAAAAACAAAACAAAAGCAAGTTCCTAAACAGTTTGCAGTAGTGTTATAGTGGGCAATATTGTTCTGAATTATATGAGATTTCATGACTATACTGACGAGGCAGTTTTTATGACAAAAATTGCACATTTCTGTCTGAAGGTCAGTTTGTGCTGCTGAGAATATTAACAGATTATGTCAAAACTCATTTTCAGAAACCTTGTATAAAGATGTACCTGTAGTTTGATTTTTGAAAGAAAAATGGTATAATAATTTGCATTTGAAGTCATTTATATTTGAATTTTGATGCAGATTATACGTTTTTATTTTTTATTAAGGGTCCATTTTCATCGAGTGATATTATCATGTGAACTGTTCACTTAGTTGTTCACAATTTTTTTTTTTTTAATTATTGAACTTGAACAGGAGTGCCTCAGTGTTAATATGTATACACTATGGGCCAAAGGCTCACAGTGTTGACATGTGTTTTTTTTTGTGGGTTTTTTTTGTCAGTGCATTTTAGAAATATAAGCCTAGCTGGAATACTGCCATGAATTCAGTAACTATCCTGATTTATAAATATATATATTATGTTGTTAATTCAGTCTTTTGATCTCAGTCTCCAAGCATCATTTTTAAACAATTTTTAAAAAAATCTTAAGTACTTCACGGTGTTTAGGAACAAATGTAACTTTTTGTCTGGAGACAAATTTTATAGCACTATATTTCATTTGTCTGTTAACAGGGCTGGGACCACAGGACTGAAGAACATTTTTTTAATTATTTTTTTTGGTTCTTTTCTTGAAACAAATATTTTTATTGTGTACATATTTTATAAGAATTGAGAACACCATCGTGCGTCAGTGTGAATCAACACATTTGTATTTTTATACACATAGTTTTAATAATGTTACAAAGCCATATGCTATTTTGCCATTTTCATACCTTTTAGCATCGTGTACAAAGTCCCTGTTGAAGGGATATCCATGTGGCTTTTTCGTTTCCTCCTCATTGGCAAAGCTACTGTACTTTAAAAAGGATGATATTCATAATCATATTTCATTCGTTGGTTGACAAGTGGTTTTCTCCCCACTGATACACGGTTCATTATCAGCAAAAGCATTCATTCTTTCATTGACAAATGTGGTAATATATTTTAACAGAATATTTCAAAGGGCACATTTAAACAATTTGCAATATGTTGTTACCAGAAATGAAATTGCTTCATTGTCTACTTTTAATTCATTTGAAATGATATATTCATTATAAAATCATTTAATAGGAAGTTCATTCTTATTAAGATGATATCTTGACACAAATAAATGATTTAAAAGAAGAAGAAAAAAAGAGAGAAGAAAACGTAATGTTTTCAGATTCAAGGTCAGTTCTTTGGAATAATGAAAGTAATTAATTTAGCCACAATCCTGTTTGATATTAAGCCAGTGTGTACAAAATAAGTAAATTGACTGTCAATGGTCTGATATTTAAAAATAACACATTGCTGTCAAAAGCAAAAACAGTTTTTATTATAACAAAAAGGTCCTCTTGACATCCATAATATTCATAATGTATTCATTTCCCTAATGCTGAAAATACCATCATTAGATTGTGTTGAGATGAGACAGCAATGTTTCACGTACTTTCAAGATGATGAACATCTGAAAAGTCCAAACTAAGTGTGCAACTTGTCAACTGTTTATAACTGTGTGTCCTTTTAATGTTTTGGCTATACATTGGTGCATGACAGTATTTGATCATTCCTGGCGATGTATGATTTGATGGCATTGCAAACTCTTTGATCTCATCATACCTTAATTAACACTGGTGCATTAGTATTAAAGGGAGACAACCATTTGTCATTTCACAATTCCTAAGTGTCATTCCGGCAGCAAGATGATTTTGTTTAAATTCTTTTCATTCCATATTTGTTGTATTGAGATGGACATTGTTGGTTGAGAGCATGGTCAAATTACGATAATGGTTTCATACACACAGATTTGTACATAAATAGTGCTATACTGAACAAATTTTTTTATTATTATTATTATTAGATAAAAGAAATTTATTAAAATTATTATTTCTTTTTAAAGAATTTTTTTTTTTTTCAGATGAGGACTTTATCAAAGAAATCAAATATAAAATCTTGAATTAAACTTTTAATAATTTTTAAAGTTTTGAATTATTGGGTATGGTTAGGTAATAACTAATGTACAAGTGTGTGCTGCATAAATCATGCAGAATTACAATTGCAAGGTACACAAATTTGTAAATTACTATTTGTTCACTAGAATGCATTTCCCCTCACCTTGTTTCGTGTTAGACATTTTTATTTTGTTCATATGATTTGTCGTTTGCTGTAGAACCATTATGTTATTCAGTTAGGGTTTTAGTGGTATATACACACATTACTTAATTTATTTTTTACATAGGGCATTTTGTTCATCATATACATGTCTGTAGATATATTTTATGTTAGAAGATTAAAAAAAACCCTCCTCACACCTTATTTCATTTGACGTTTAGAACAGTATGCTTAGTTTGCAAGATATTGAAAGGTTTTCTCAACCAATGATTTCCAGTTAACTTTTTGGTGGTACCGGTATTCATGAGACAAATTATGAGTCGTGTAAACATTTGAAAAAGTTGAATATTTTGTATTCATCAGGACCCACATCTATAAAACTTTGAGATCAGCCTAAAACTGGATTGAAATCTGCATTGTAGATGCATGTAGATACTTGAAATAAGACCCTGTTCAATGGAAACATTAGTTTTAATTAGTATTTAATTGAATGTGACAAGTCTTGTGTGCAATCAGTTTCAGTGAATTTTTATAAAACCACATTAAAATATGAACTACAGGGTGTGTTTTCATTCGGATACGAAAACTGATATATTCATTTGTTAAACTAAACACAAGAACATAAAACCCCAGCAACAACAGACTTATAGTCCTTCCCAGTTGCCATGAACATTGGGGTTTTTTTTGTAAATAATTTCAGTTTGATTTGACATAAAAAGAAAAGTGTTTTGGAAATAACAAAAAACCCACACTATTTTTGGGTGCAATTTTGAAAACATTTGGCTCAGAAATAAATAACTTGTAGTAAATACTATAGTAGTAGAATGAAGTTCCCTGATGGGAAGGATTATGGATAAATATTTTGGCACACAAGTAAAAATTGTCATTACTGTGACCATATTAATTGTATTTAAAATGTAATATATTTAAGTGATATACTAAGATGATCATGTTTTCAACTTTTACAAATGTTTACTTTATGCTCTGTTCAGATTTAGATGTTGCTCTCTGTCATATTCGTATGACAGATGAATAAATGTTGTTATTATTTTTTTTTTGGGTCTAGTCTTATCTTAGTTTTCATTTTTGTGTGTTACATCAGATATAAAATGTACATGTTGTACTTGATAACACAAGTGCATGATTAACAGTTCATTAATGTAATATATCCAATAATAAGATGAATTATCCATATCGGCATTAATTCCTTTAAGACCAAAGAAAATGGATCATATTATTTTTTGTTAATGAACTTGACATTTTGGTTTATTAAATACATGTATAATTGAAAATATTTTTGTATCAGTAGTCAACATTTAAATTCTTTTTAAATCTTAATATATATATTTTAAATTTAATAGTAACTAAAATTCTATATGAAAGTTTTATTAAAACATAAAGTAGGGATTAATATAGCCGTGATAAAGATGTAATTGTTCAAGAAATTGTTGCACTCTGGTAGAAAATGTACATTTGATATTTGGTGTTATATATATATGTGTGTTTGTGCGAGTTTCTGTACATAAAGATAACACGTTTTGGCCACTCTTACATATTGCAGTTTTATTTTTCAACAAAATAATCTTTAGGCCTGTTGGGTTGTGCTTCAGTGCATGACCAGGTTAGCCATATATTATACTACTGTACAATGCCATATTATTGCTGTTGTGTTTGCATTTATCATCTTACTGCATTCAAATTCAGTTCACATACAGTTCTATTTTACACCACTGTTACTTTTTCCGTTCAATGAATTTTTAATATTGCTATTGTTTCACCCATGCCAAACTGTTGGGATCAAATGCCTGTGATCAAAATTCTACAATTAAAATGTTATTTGTTATAAAATGAATTGTACTTAAGAATATGTTATTTCAAATGAATAAATGAGCAAAAATCAACCCTATTAATGGGGAAAAAAGGGTATAAAGTTTTCCTTAAATTTGTAAAAAAATTAAATTTAAAAGACCACTTTTTGGTATATTTTTTATTTTAATGTAAATTTTTAAATTTTTATGTATTAAAAACAAAACGCACACCGTCTTTTATGTATTAAAAATTTACAGTGCATGTGGAAGACATAAAAAATCAAATGCCAACATATACTGGTAGAAGACAAAATTTAAGTTACATAGTATACATGTATCTTCATTAGCTACTTCTGAAAAAAAACCCCAACCCACTGCATTTAATATCAAACTTTTTATAAAACAAATATTTACTATTGATACTGATTATCAGGTATATTATTTTAAGACATTTATAGCCTCAAGAACACTTATGTGATATAGATGATGAAACATTGATTTTGCTTTTATTTCATTGATGCATATGAACAATTTTTACAAAGGTACCACCAAAACATGTTATTTTCTTTACCGTCACACATGTAATTTGAAATGTGTTGATGGTTCTTTGTAGGAGTGTGTGCTAAGGGACAATTCAACAAGAAGGTCTGAAGCATATTATAATTATGTATTGTTTTCACACACATTTGTTAGGTTAACGAAAAGGTCAACATTTACGCATTTGCATGTATATATAAAATATAAATGTCATTTGTGAGCATTGTTCATAGTACAACAATGTAGTGCATTTTGTTCATTGCTTCAAAGACAACTCGTTTCATATATTTATGAAAATAAAACTCATGTACAAAGTAATTAGTCGTTATTGTTATTAATGTAATGGTGTCTGATAAACAGAACTGGCCTCGGTGGTGTAGTGGTTAAGCCATCAAACTACAGGCTGGTAGGTACAGGGTTCGCAGCTCGGTACTGGCTCACACCTAGAGCGAGGTCTTAAGGGTCCAATGGGTATGTGTTAGGCCACTACACCCTCTTCTCTCTCGCTAACCCACGGTCTTTGGACAGCCAGCCCAGATAGCTGAGGTGTGTGCCCAGGACACTGTGCTTGAACCTTTATTGGATATAAGCACAAAAATAAGTTGAAATGAAATGATAAACATGTATGTCATCTCCTGAGTTTGGATTTAGCTCAGTTGGTTGAGTGCTCGTGTTTGGTGCATGAGTTGGAGGATTGAACCACCTCGATTGATCCATTCAGCTGATTGTTTTTTTTTGCTCTTTCCTACGAGTGCACCACAACTGGTCAAAGGTCGTGGTATGTCTTAATGTGTTTTACTGTCTGTGGGAAAGTGCACCACAACTGGTCAAAGGTCGTGGTATGTCTTAATGTGCTTTCCCATCTGTGGGAAAGTGCACCACAACTGGTCAAAGATCGTGGTATGTCTTAATATGTTTTCCTGTCTGTGGGAAAGTGCATATAAAACATCTTTTACTGCTAATGGACAAATTTAGCAGGTTTTCTCTGCTGACTACTTGTCAGAATGACCAAATATTTGACATCCAATAGCCAATGATTAATTAATCAATGTGCTCTAGTGGTGGTGTTAAACAAAACAAAAAAGTCATCTCCAATACAACTAAGACATCTAACTCCTAGTGGAATGACAAAAAGAAGTCATCTCCAATACAACTAAGACATCTAACTCCTAGTGGAATGACGAAAAGAAGTCATCTCCAATACAACTAAGACATGTAACTCCCAGTGGAATGACAAAAAGAAGTCATCTCCATACAACTAAGACATCTAACTCCTAGTGGAATGACAAAAAGAAAAGTAATCTCCATTTAGACATCTAACTCCTAGTGGAATGACAAAAAGAAGTCATCTCCAATACAACTAACTCCTAGTGGAATGTCAAAAAGAAGTCATCTCCACTACAACTAAGACATCTAACTCCTAGTGGAATGACAAAAAGAAAAGTAATCTTCATTTAGACATCTAACTCCTAGTGGAATGACAAAAAGAATTTTGTTTTGTTCCATGTGGAATGTTGCTCAGTATTCGAGTGCTTGTCTAATGTCTGGCAATAAAAGAAAAACATGGGCGGGGCATGGGGGGGTCATGGTCAGGTAATTAGTGGAGCCATTGGGATTTTTCTGATGCAACCAGTGCCATGTGATAGGTATTTCAATTGCTGTGGTATGTGCTGTCCTTTTATAGTAAAGCACATATAAAGTATTCCTTGCCACTATTCAAAAGGTTTGGCCTATTTGGTAGGTTAGCCGTGTGACACATTGTGGTGACAAAACAAATACATAAAAGACTGAGTAACTTTATTTTCACTCTTTTATTTTTTCAGGTCTGTACTTGGAAGCATTGATTTACAGTTGATAACATTATTTTACTTAGAATGCCATGAAACAAGCAGACACAACTGTGTCAAGATATCAAATAGCATATTCTTTGCAGATGGGAACTGACTTTAATACTGTTTATATTAAGTGGCCAGCAGTGGTGGACTTGTCATAACACTCCCTGAACATTTTAATCGGTTTCGTGGGTCCCCACGACTGTCTTAAAGAACACAATAAAGCAAAACAATGAAAACAAAAGAAGACTATTAATATGCAACAAACATTTTACTTGGTAAATTTTTCTTGTAACAATAACATTACTACATCAAGTAGTAAACACAGTAAATTCAGGCATCGAAAGAAGCATGGTGCCTGGTAACCAATGTACAGGAAACCACAAATTACAAAGGTTACAACACATTTATGAAATTTACAGAGACAGGACGTAGCCCAGTGGTAAAGCGTTTGCTTGATGCACGGTCGGTCTGAAATTGATCCCCGTCGGTGGGCCCATTGGGCTATTTCTCGTTCCAGCCAGTGCACCACGACTGGTGTATCAAAGGCTGTGGTATGTACTACCCTGTCTGTGGGATGGTGCATATAAAATATCCCTTGCTGCTAATCGGAAAAAGTAGTCCATGAAGTGGCGACAGCAGGTTTTCTCTCTCAATATCTGTGTGGTCCTTAAACATATGTCCGACGCCATATAACTGTAAATAAAAATGTGTTGAGTGCGTTATTAAATAAAACATTTCTTTCTCCCCCCCCCCCCCCCCCCCCCCCCCCCTCCACCAGACAATGGGCTATGGTACATTCCACAACTTTTGTTACACAAGTGCTGGCTTGAAAGAGATATAGCCCAATGGGTCCATCGTCTGGAATCAAATCTATGCCAACCACACACCAGGCAAGTGTTTACCACTGGACTATGTCCCACCCCTCATCAAATGAAAGTCCGTAGAAGATTGAGACTTCTGAATATATAATCAGCTAAAACCATTTAGCAAAAATCAATTCTGATGTCTCGACTTTTGAAATCTTTCATAAATAATGAATAGGTTGACCTTATACTGTACATGATGGTGACAATTTGTAAATTATTGATGTTTCAAATTTAATGGAGGTATCCACAAATGAATAATCAGTAATATTTATTTTCATCTGAACAGAAGTGTTGTAGTGCTTGATAAAATGTTGGGGTCAAATATATATATATACACTCAGACTGTCTACAATAAAGTAATTTTTATTTCATTTTAACTTATTTTCGTGTTTATATTCAATTAAGGTTCAAGCTCGCTGTTCTGGGTACACACCTCAGCTATCTAGGCTGTCTGTCCAGGACAGTAGGTTAGTTGTTAATTGTTTAAATGGGGAAATACTGTCTAAAAATAACAGAGATTGTATCAATAACCATTACTTTTCAGATGAACGTGCATTTTTAGAACTATGAGAAATGCATTTCGGGGTATTATAAAAACCTGGACGACCAGAACCAATTCAGGTGTACAAAAATGAATATTCTAAATAATAAAATGTAAGTACTTCTAATTTAAATTATCAAAATCGGTTCTAATAGTGAAAAATATGTCGTAGTGTTTAAAAACTAGGATCTGTCACTTAAATGTGTGTGTGCACGTGTGTGCATGCATGCGTGTGTCCATGCATGTGGGTATGCATGTTTTCTGGCATTAAATAAGAAACTGTGTTTTACATTTCTTTTTCCAAATGTGCACTGACATGTAGAAAACATATGCCTGAAAAAAATCCAGTGAATGTATATATATAAATATAAAAAGTCTGGCCATCAATTAATCACAATAGTCAATCATGTTCAAAGCCTTGATATACAAGTCCACAGCCTGTCAGTGTTTCTGCCAGAAAGAAATTTTGGAGTATGGTGCTATGGAATTGAATGCAACCACAGTCAACAAGGGCTATGGGGGGCCTCTCACAGAACAAAAATGGGTTAAGTTTAGGGTTAGGGTTAAGAAAATCATACAGTAACAATAAGATTAATTGATTTTGTCAATAAGTTAACTTTAAAAAATAAAATCTGCCCAAAAAATTGGGTATGGCGCCATGCCCGTTTTACCCTCTGGCAGAAACCCTGATGTCAGCCATGGGGCTTCATTTATGAAACTTAGGTAAAGGTTGTTCCACACAATTCTGTTGGTTTGTTTTCCTCAGACTTTTATGCGAGCTTTCCACATTTCGGGGATGTATGATTTTCTAAAACATGTATGTGATATTTGGGATTTCACACTTCAAAAGACTTTAGGATCTTGAAATTTGCATTTGGATTCTGTATTCTGTTCCTAAAACTTGCATGTGTATTGTCCACATTACATATGGAATTATATCCCTTAAAGCTATGTGCATCCTGATTGTTCACAAATTGTGCATTAGGTCGTAATATAATAAATGCTAGTTTTATTTTTAAAAAAAATTCAAATTGGGGCAGGGGTAAAATTTTATTATTTTATTTTATATTTTTGGAACACCAAAAAATATTGCATGTTGGGTACATTTGTTTTTGGTAAAAAAAAAAGATGGAATAGGCCTTTATCCTCAGAACAAGCAGGGTTAAAAATCGAGTATTTATTTTATTTGGGCCCTATTTTTCTAAAACTTGTATGTGAGGTATCCATAATTCTTTGGGTTGTGGGTTGTCTATGGTTTTGACTTCCCCATTACTTGCATGTTGCGTGTGGGTTATCCATAGATCTGTATGTTAAAGAGTTTCTAAAACTTGCTGTCCATAAATCTGTGGGTTTGACTTTCTAAAACTTGTGTGTGGACTGTCCGTAATTCTGTATGTTAAAGACTTTCTAAAACTTGCTGTCCATAAATCTGTGGGTTTGACTTCCTAAAACATGTGCGTGGGTAGTTCATAAATCTGTGTATTAGGCTTTCTCACCTTTTTGTGTGGGCTGTACATATATCTGTGGGTTTGACTTCCTAAACCTTTTGTGTGGGCTGTCTATAATTCTGTGGGTTTAACTTTCTAAAACTTTTTAAAACTTGCGGGTGGGCTGTCCATAGTTCTGTGCGTTCGACTTCCACATCTGAGGCAGTTGTTGCTGTTTTTTTCTGAGAGCTGTGTCTATCTCTCTCTTCGTCTTCAACAGCAGCTTACTGAAATACCGGAACAAGCAGTTAATTTTCTCAAAATCATTTTATTTGTTATTCATAATTCTGTCGGGGAAATCAAATGTTATCATTGCAACCATATATACTGATGGGATCATACCAACACTGACAGAAAAGTGACTGCAACCAAAATCCTTATTCATAGCATAAGAAAGTTAACCATGTCACTGCCATTTAATCTCACATTACAGACATTCAATCTCACATTACTGACATTCAGTCTCACATTACTGACATTCAATCTCACATTACTGACATTCAGTCTCACATTACTGACATTCAATCTCACATTAGTGACATTCAATTTCACATTACAGACATTCAGTCTCACATTACTGATATTCAGTCTCACATTACTGACATTCAGTCTCACAATAATGACATTCAGTCTCACATTACTGACATTCAGTCCCACATTACTGACATTCAGTCCCACATTACTGACATTCTGTCCAACATTACTGACATTCAATCCCACATTACTGACATTCTGTCCCACATTACTGACATTCAGTCCCACATTACTGACATTCAGTCCCACATTACTGACATTCAATCCCACATTACTGACATTCTGTCACTGACATTTAATCCCACATTACTAACATTCTGTCCCACATTACTGACATTCAGTCCCACATTACTGACATTCTGTCACACATTACTGACATTCAGTCCCACATTACTGACATTCAATCCCACATTACTGACATTCAGTCCCACATTACTGACATTCAGTCCACATTACTGACATTCTGTCACTGACATTCAATCCCACATTACTGACATTCTGTCACAGATTACTGACATGCTGTCACAGATTACTGACATTCTGTCACACATTACTGACATTCTGTCACACATTACTGACATTCAGTCCCACATTACTGACATTCTGTCAGATTACTGACATTCTGTCACAGATTACTGACATTCAATCTCACATTACTGACTGACATTCAATCTCACATTACTGACATTCAATCTCACATTACTGACTGACATTCAATCTCACATTACTGACATTCAATCTCACATTACTGACATTCAATCTCACATTACATCTTTGCACTTTATACAGACATTATGATGCTATTAGTAAGTGAAATATTTTCTACATTTTAACTTATTTTTGTGCTTATATATCCAATTAAGGTTCAAGCACACACTTCAGCTATCTGGGCTATCTGTCTGTCCAGAACAGACGGTTAGTTGTTAGTGGTTAGTAAGAGAGAAGAGGGTGTAGTGGTCTTACACCTACCCATCGAGTTGTTAAAACTCGCTCTGTGTGGGAGCCGGTACTGGGTTGTGAACCCTGTACCTACCAGCCTTATGTCCGATGGCTTAACCATGACACCACAGAGGCTGGTATTTTCTATAATACCAAGTGTGCCCTTATTTGTTTTCTCTGTCAGTAAATTTCTACTTACCATAAATATACAGAGCCTTTCCAACCTCAACATTCCAGGGTTTTTTTAAGAAATAAAAACAAAATGAACCTTCTGTTTCTCCAGAATATGCAAAGCTATCTTCTAACACTTCACCTTTTTCCTCTCTTCTATTTAATGAGTTATATTCCCCTCCCTAGCAAACCTCTAGCTAACTCAACACCCAAGTCCCTCTGTCGCAAAGGAGACAGATTGTGTATGCTATATGTATTCATTTATATTGTTTCATTCTAGTCTCAATGGACTCTTTCTTTTAGTTTATCATTTTTCGTTATAGCTATACCCACGTACATCTATATCATTATCCAATTCCCCATCTCTTGCAGCCATTCAAACAACGTGGAATTCGTAAACTCACTAACTATGACTGTAATCTTCACATTAATAGAACAGTGGCTGTTTTATTACATCATTTATTATTTCCTTTCTAATTATTTATTATTACTGAGCTGCTGATGTAGACTCCTTAAAATCAATAAAGATAAAACAAAACATGTCAGCATCCTGAATCATCCAGATGTCTCTTCATTTCTCTTTTGAAAAGTAAAGGAATGTTAAATTCTTGCCCAGTACATTTTAAAGGGACAGACCCTCGTTTCAGCCCATGAAAATGCACACTAAGTTTAGTTAATCTACAAACCTGTAACACATTTGGATAAAGTTACAACTGAGTAAAACATGAGTCTGTGACTTTGAAATGGTGAAATATCCTCTAAAAATAGACTAAAACTCGACTCCATAACTGTTACTTCTCAGACACATGTGCATTTTTAAAAATATGAAAAATGCATTTTGTGATATTAAAAACACCAGGATCACCAAAAACACTTTGAATGTATGAAAATGGATAATCTAAACAATAAAATCTAACTAAAGTATGATTTCAGTTATTAAAAACAGCTATAAAAGTCACAAATATGACTTAGTGTTTAAAAACTAGGGTATGTCTCTTTAAACTACAGCTGCTAGGTGTTAGTTTGCTTTGTTTGCATAATGACATTAGAATTTTTTTATTAATTAATCATCGGCTATAGAAAGTCACTCATTTGGTAATTCGGACACAGTCTTCAGAAAAACCCCACTAAATTTTTCCTTTAGCAGCAATAGATCTCTTACATGTACTTTCCTACAGCACATGCCATAGCCTTTGATATACCAGTCGTGGAACCTTGGTTGGGATGAGGAAAAACCTCAATGAGTCCACTGAGGTGGTTTTATCCTATGGCCCGATCACTTAAGGCAGAAATCTAACAACTGTCGGAGCTCAATCCCTCTGAAGGGTGAGATCTAGTTCAGTTGGTAGAGTGATCGCCCGAGGTGTCTAGGTTGTAGGAATGAACAATCAGTGCACCACGACTAGTATATCAGTGTCTATGGTATGTGCTGTTCTGTCTGTGGGAAAGTATATATCAGTGTCCATGGTATATGCTGTTCTGTCTGTGGGAAAGTGTATATCAGTGTCCATGGTATGTGCTGTTCTGTCTCTGGGAAAGTGTATATCAGTGTCCATGGTATATGCTGTTCTGTCTGTGGGAAAGTGTATATCAGTGTCCATGGTATATGCTGTCCTGTCTGTGGGAAAGTGTATATCAGTGTCCATGGTATATGTTGTCCTGTCTGTTGGAAAGTGTATATCAGTGTCCATGGTATATGCTGTCCTGTCTGTGGGAAAGTGTATATCAGTGTCCATGGTATATGCTGTCCTGTCTGTGGGAAAGTGTATATCAGTGTCCATGGTATATGCTGTCCTGTCTGTGGGAAAGTGTATATCAGTGTCCATGGTATATGCTGTCCTGTCTGGGAAAGTGTATATCAGTGTCCATGGTATGTGCTGTCCTGTCTGTGGGAAAGTGTATATCAGTGTCCATGGTATATGCTGTTCTGTCTGTGGGAAAGTGTATATCAGTGTCCATGGTATATGCTGTTCTGTCTGTGGGAAAGTGTATAGAAAAGATCCCCTGCTAACTAATGGAAAAATGTAGGAGTCAAAAATGACTAAATGTTTGACATCCAACAGCAGATAATTAATAAATCAATGTACTCTAAACAAATTTAAAACAAACTTTAATTCTCCCCCCCCACCCCCCATGCTAATTTGGTACATGTAAATGTCACAGGAATTAAAGCCACAGTAAAATGCTTTATTTATGTAAAGAGAAATATAAAGTATTTTTACAGACGATACTAAATAATGAATCATGTTGTGACTGTATACTAATATGGAAGATCTATGGGACATGACATTTTCTTTCTAGTATCAATTATTCAAACATAACATTCTAACTAATGTTTCTTTTTCCAGACAATATTTTTTTCATGAAGACCACCTAAAATAAATATTTCTGCAAAATAGGTACCGGTAGGCGTACAGTAAAACATCCTGTTTCCATAATTGTAAATTTCTAAATTTGTAATGTCAAACAAGAATCCAAATTCCCTATACGAAGTGCCATAAACATCAAACAGAACTTTGAAAAATTCCCAATTTGATGTGCTATAGGTATTAGGTAAAATTTTCCGAGACATTACCCTGGTATAAAGAGCTTCTCAGAAAAAACAAAAGAGAAAAATCATTGAAACAAGTGATAAAAAATAAAAGTTTGGATGTATTCTAGTATGAAACTAAACCTTAGAACTGAACTGAGTCCACTGTATGTTAATGGAAGGAAGGAAGGAAATGTTTTATTTAACGACGCACTCAAAACATTTTATTTACGGTTATATGGCATCAGACATATGGTTAAGGACCACACAGATATATAGAGAGAGGAAACCCACTGTCGCCACTTCATGAGCTACTTTTTTCGATTAGCAGCAAGGGATCTTTTATATGCACCATCCCACAGACAGGATAGTACATACCATGGCCTTTGTTACCCCAGTTGTGGAGCACTGGCTGAAACGAGAAATAGCCCAATGGGCCTATCGACGTGGATCGACCTTAGACCAACTGCACATCAAGCGAGCACTTTACCACTGGGTTACATCCCGCCCCTGCAACAGTATAGAAGAAGAAATGTTTTATTTAACGACGCACTCAACAATTCTATTTACGGCTATATGGCGTCAGACATATGGTTATGGACCACACAGATTTTGAGAGGAAACCCGCTGTCACCAGTACATGGGCTATTCTTTCCGATTAGCAGCAAGGGATCTTTTATTTGCGCTTCCCACAGGCAGGATCGCACCAACCATGGCCTTTGTTGAACCAGTTATGGATCACTGGTCGGTGCAAGTGGTTTACACCTACCCATTGAGCCTTGCGGAGCACTCACTCAGGGTTTGGAGTCGGTATCTGGATTAAAAATCCCATGGCTCGACTGGGATCCGAACCCAGTACCTACCAGCCTGTAGATCGATGGCCTAACCACGACGCCACCGAGGCCGGTCTGCAACAGTATAGATGCCATCTAGTTCCAAAGCCATGTACCTTGTCTGTTACACTTGAAGCACCTCGGTGAACCCATTCTCTGATTGGAATTTCCCCCTCACCCAACCAGTGCCAACTGGTACATCAAAAGCCTAGGTATGTGCTGTCCTGCCTTGGTAAGTGCATATAAAAGATCCCATACTACTAATGAAAAACTCTAGCACATAAGGTGTACGAGATGGGAGGGGGATGGGGGGGGGGGGGGGGAGCTGGGCAAATGCACTCCTTGTCCTGGAGCAAAACCTCAAATTTGGGCAAAAACAATGCAGATATTTAGGCAAAATGTTCTAACCCAAGACCTTTTTACCAAGTATTTCAAAATTAGCTGTAATCCCATGTAAAAATGCATAGTGATTCATTTGCAGACCTATATAATTGTTTGGTAGTCATGCTAAAATGAATAAATGTTGTTATCAGATTCTGGAATGAAAAACAGAGAGCCCAGAAACAAATTAGATCTGCCAAAATTAATAACCAGTCTTTCTGCCAGAAAGAAATGTTTGGATATAGCACTATGGAAATGAATGCAAGCACAGTCAAAAAGTGGTATGGGGGCATCCCCCCAGAAAGAAAATAGCATTAGGGTTAAGAAAAGCATACAGTAATGATAAGATTCATTAATTTTGTCAAAACGTTAACTTAAAAAAAAAAATCTGCAAACAAATTGGGGTATGGTACCATACCTGTTTTACCCTCTGGCAGAAAGCCTGATAACTGAAGCAGTAAGTTTAAGTATAATGTCTAACTTAACGGTACAAACACAGAGCTGTAAAAGTCAGACATATATCCTGCCTAGTGACTAGGGTGAGTGCCTTTAAAACTTACTTTAGATACTGCATATCATGAATGAGCCCCTGAACCACCTTCCGGCCTTCTTCCTCCTGTTTCCTTCGTATAGTAATGGATTTCAGGCAACTGCAAGTAAAACTTGGCTACGTTATCTTTAGAGAATATTCAATGAGCTACGAGGCAATACCATTTATCTTGCACAAGTGAATTGATGTCCTTCTGGAGCCTTTGGCATGAGTGCAAGATAAACGGTATTACCGAGTAGTGAGTTGGGTATTCTATTTATTGCCCATTATCAATCTTTATCATTTTATGGAAGATTTTGAAATGATACTGTCACTGAAAACAAGTTTGCAAGTTGAGAACAAAATACAGTGTTGTGTCATAGCTGTGACGTACGTATCACTGATGAGGTAAGTTAAGTTGTTGACATGACTGCCACCATGGAAACTATTCTTACATTTAATTGAATGGATAAAAAATAGTTATGGTTGTTTGTTGTTACCTAACAGTTGTGATGTCAAAGGCTATAGTCAAGCACTGATTATGACGTGAAAATGTATCTAGGTGAAGAAATGTTTGTTTTTCTTACACTAGGGAACGATAATTCCACACACACACACCCCTCCCCCAACCACTTCTCTCTGCCCATATGGGTAATAACACAGGTTAAAATGGACAAAATTGTCAACACTGGTGTATTAGAAGTATCTGAAGACATTTGTGGTCATTGAAACACCTGAGTATGAGTTTTTATGATCATTAATATTTTAAAATTATTACATTTTTTATTTCAACTTATTTTTGTGCTTATATCCAATTAAGGTTCAAGCACTTTTATTACAAATACAGACCTCGCCGTTTAAGGTGAGCCATCACTCTCACTCTCCTGAGTCTAGTTCAAGGAGAGTACTTTATAGCTCCCCTTAGCATGTTAATTTATATGGCATCAATGTGGTAGTATCTAAAATGGCTCCCCCATAAACCAATTAAATGGAGCAATTGATCACTCCCCTCAGTGTGTTTCAAGGTGAGGTCTGTAATTACCCAGTTATGCTATATAGAATTTATAAAAAGTGTTGAAGAATTGTCTAATATATAAATGTGATAAACACTGCCACATATTAATATGCTCCATAAATTGTCATATTTCAACACCAGACCAAAAATTTAAACTACATTTAAAGGGAAGTTGTTAGTGTTTTTAAATACCCACATCAGTGTGCTGTATGAAACAAGTGTACTTTTTAAAACTTTTCATTTAATGATGATTTTGTAATCAATCATTTTTCTCGGGAAAAGTTGGATGAATGTTGGTGTATTTTGGCGTCAGATGGAAACTGCTAATTAGTGCATATAACATACATTTGTAAATTAACAACTGAGCAGAAGGAAAATGTTTGGCTATCATATAAGGTAGTAACTAAATATACATTAAAGCATTATATAAATTTTGACAATCAAACCACTATTACTAAAGCATAATGAAACATAATTTATGTAAACAATGTCAGTTGTTGATTTTTTTATTGATTAAAGTTTGTTAACAATTCACCTGATTGAAATGAAAATAAAATAACCCTGTCAGCTTCCAATCATGGTGATGTACAACAGCATAGAAATATTGTTTTGTTTAACAACACCACTAGAGCACATTGATTTATTTATCATTGGCTATTGGATGTCAAACATTTAGTAATTTTAACATATATAGTCTTAGGGAAGAAACCTGCTACAATTTTCCATTAGTAGCAAGGGATCTTATATATGCACCATCCCATACATGATAGCACATACCAATCGTGGTACACTGGCTGGAGCGAGAAATAGCCCAATGGGCCCACTGACAGGGATCGATCCCAAACTGACTGTGCATCAAGCGAGCGCTCTACCACTGGGCTACGTCTCACCCCCTCAACAGTATAGATGCAATAAAATTGTCAGGAACCTTTTTTTCCCTGGTGGGGATATATTTAAAAGAAATATTTTCCATATTACCTACATGTATTCCCATCTGACACTAGAACAATAATTAGATAACTGAACAAAAATTATGAAACATTTCATTAATAAATGTCTATGCCAGAGCTGGGCGGAATACCGTATATACCGTTCAGTATCGGTAACACGTCAATACCGATTTACCGTACCGAACAAATTTCAAAATACCGAAATTTTGGTATTGAACAATGTTTGCCACCATGTAGGAAAGCACTAACAATATATCTAACGAACGAAGTGAGAGCCTTGTGTATGGAATTTAATTTTATTTAGATGAAATTAGTGGGTGAGCCTTAACTCAGGCATGCATTTAAAGCAGAGTATACTGAAAATACTGTTCAATATCGTTATCAGTATTGGTACTGTCTCAATACCAAATACCGTACCGTAAATACCGTAAATCACCCCCAAAAATACCGATATCGATACCGAACCTCAATTTTCAATACCAATGATATCAATGATATTACGATACTTCCTGTTTTCAAGCCAATAGCACATAAGTACGAATCATTACGGTACATAGAATTAGTGTTTAAATTTTTTTATCAGAAATAAGTTATTCATAATCACTTTTGATGCTGTAACAAAACCAAGAAAAAACACTACCACAGCATGTATATATAAAATATTCTTTGAAAGGTCACAATGAGGGTAAGTTCAAGATACGAACATAATAGCTTCACTGTTGTCTTACTATTGAATTACTGTCTTACTGTGCATGTTTATACCTGTAAGCTAAACCCAGCGTGAATCCATTAACTGGCAAATGAAGTTTGAAGGGACATTTCTGACTTACTAGCTACTGTGCAGGCGGGACGTAGCCCAGTGGTAAAGCACTCGCTTGATGTGCGGTCATTGTGAGATCAATCCCCGTCGGTGGGCCCATTGGGCTATTTCTCGTTCCAGCCAGTGCACCACAACTGGTATAACAAAGGCAGTGGTATGTACTATCCTGTCGGTTGGAAAATGCATATAAAAGATCCCTTCCTGCATTAGGAAAGATGTAGCGGGTTTCCTCTGATGACTACAAGTCAGAATTACCACATGTTTGACATCTAATAGCCGATGATTGATTAATCAATGTGCTCTAGTGGTGTCGTTAAACAAAACTTTCTTTCTTTTTTAGTAGCTGTTGTAATACAGTCACATTAACGAATAACATCACATATTAATAACACTTTTGTTTTTGCTTAGAATAATATTACCGTATTTGACCGGAAATAAGCCCAGGGGGCCAAGACAACTCATTGTGTGCTTAGCATGGGGTGGGCTTATTCCCAGACAAGGGGCCAGTTTTGTTGGAAAAAAAAAATAATAATAATTAAAATAAATAATAATAATTAAATGAACTAGGAAGAAAACAAAAAACGTTCAGTAGCATATCTATTAATTAGTGTTCCATTTGTTATTAATAAATAATAATTGTTTATTAATTAAATTGTGGGTTTTTTACTAGTATCTAATTATCAGAAACACACCTTCTATGTTACAGTTACTTACCAGTGAGGTTTATTTACATCCAAAATTTAATGCTGAGAAGACTTAAAACAACAACAATTAACAACAAACTCAATAGCATATACACACGTTTCTGACACAGGCAGCCAGCTTACACTACAAAAAATTGTCAATCTAAGGTCATTGTTCTTAGCCAATCAGAATATGGTATTTGCTTAATTAGCATTAACTGCGGACCCAGTGTGGTGGTAAAAATAGACATTGGTTTTTAGTTCATACTTGGGCTTGGATACTTCAGAGAAATACTGCAGGCATGAAATTGAAAACAATGTTACACACTGTTATTGTTAGACTGCTAAATCTCACTGGTGGTAAAATATTGTGTTACATTTGTTGTTACATTTGTGTTTAATTATCTGCAGGAGGTATGACCTTTTAAATGAACTTTGAGCAAACTTGCAATTTCGTGTTATTTATAAGGTGACGAAGTTGGGGGTGAGCTTATTTACGAATGAGGGCCTAATTTCTTAAATGCTATCAAAACGGAGGGGGGCTTATTCAAAGACATGGGCTTATTTCCGGTGAAATACGGTAATGTCTGAATATCCAGTGTTTCTGCAATATCCTGTTTGTATCAGCTCAAACTAGATTGTATCTCCAGTAATGTACTTTCGTAGGTATCAAACAATACCTTGTTTGAGCTACTGTAAACATTAAAGACTACTAGAACCATATAGTGGATGTACAACTTTGATATTCTAAGTGAACAGGCCTGGTACTTATAAAACCTTCAGAGTCTAGACTCGAGACTATAAGGCTATTTCTTGTTCCAGCCAGTGCTCCACAACTGGTGTAACAAAGGCCGTGGGATGTACTATCCTGTCTGTGGGATGGTGCATATAAAAGATCCCTTGCTGCTAATCGAAAAAAGTAGCTCATGAAGTGGTGACAGTGGGTTTCCTCTCTCTCTATATCTGTGTGGTCTGATGCTATATAACTGTAAATAAAATGTGTTGAGTGTGTTGTTAAATAAAACTCTTTTTTTCTTTCTTTTTCCAAAACAAAAGCACCCATAGACGACAAGGGGCTAATAAAAAAAAAACCCAGTTTGCTATCCTTGTTTGCATACACGTTCCTTGGTTATGAAGAAAACAGCTATTAACCCAAGTTTCCTCAAATATGTTTGATAGAATACAAGTACTGCATTGATTGCAGTTACTTGGCAACTCTGATTTCTTTTCGGTGTCTGCATGACACCAAAACTATTTAAATGCGGTTTAAATCAGAATGGGTTAATTAAGGAATTTGTTATTCATGGTATTAATGCAAGTCTACCGGCCTCGGTGGTGTTGTTGTTAAGCCATCGGACATAAGGCTGGTAGGTACAGGGTTCGCAGCCCGGTACCAGCTTCCACCCAGAGCGAGTTTTAACGACTCAATGGGTATGTGTAAGACCACTACACCCTCTTCTCTCTCACTAACCACTAACAACTAACCCACTGTCCTGGACACACGGCCCAGATAGCTGAGGTGTGTGCCCAGGACAGTGTGTTTGAACCTTAATTGGATATAAGCATGAAAATAAGTTGAAATGAAGATGAAATGCAGGTCTTGCTATATATTAGGTTACTTCCTGATGTGAATGACTTAAATCACAGGAGATCTAAGCTTCAAATTCTATCTGACACCAAAATTAGTATTTTGAAAATTTAATACGCCCAAATATTTGATGGTAAACCAACTACTTGTACAACTAAAATAGACAGACCTGGCTGTATAAGGGGAGCTATCACTCTCGCTCCCCATCACTCCCCTGAGACTAGTTCAAGGAGAGTAATTTTTAGCTCCCCTTAGCATTTAAATATATATGGTATTAATAGGGTTAACATCTAAAATGGCTGTCCGTAAGTCTAAATTAGTGGAGCAATTAATCACTCCCCTCAACGTTTAATGACACCACTAGAGCACATTAATTAATTATTCATTGGCTATTGAATGTCAAACATTTGTTAATTCTGAGATGTAGTCATCAGAGGAAACCTGCTACATTTTTCCTAATGCATCTTTTATATGCATTTTCCCACAGACAGGAAAGCACATACCATGGCCTTTGACCAGTTGTTGTGCACTGGTTGGAATGAGAAAAACCCCAGTCAGATGAATGGTTCCACCGAGGTGGTTCGATTCTGCAACGCGAGCACCTCAAACGGGCACTCACCCGACTGAGCTAAATTCCAAACGGAGACACTGGTGTGAAGTCAACAACCATATTGAAGATATTAGTATATATATATATATATCCGACACATGATACGAATCTGTTGAGAATTACAAGCAGATTGAGTCTGGTACATACTTGTGAATGGCACTAATGAGGTATATTTATAATTGGAACTTATCCTGCTCCTTATATTTCCGGATGTTGGTTAATTCCACGAGGTGGATTTGACATTAGTCGCATAATCTGGTCTAATCAATTCCAGACAGGTTAAGACTGCAGTTAGGCTCTAGTCAGACAGGAAACACAGACAATCTCAATGCAGTGAAATCCCTATTAATCCTGGTAATATTGTTTTCCACCACCACACACCAAAAAACCAAAGTGCATGTCTACATTATTGATCTAAAAAAACAAAAAAAACTTTTAAATTATAGACTGAAAACCCACAACCAAATATCTTTTTTATAGGAGTCATCACAATTATACAAGGATAATTAACATGTTTAAATGAAGGAAGGAATTGTAAAGTACATAGGCAAAAAATGTGTTATGACGTCAGCCCCAGGAGGACGTATGACGTCAACCTGGGGATGACATCACTAACGTTTGGGGTTGACGGTTTGGAAAGTAAATAGAAAACAGCTGTTCTTACTGTGAATCAATTCATGTAAATGTAATTATTCATTTTATTAAGAAAACTATACATTGTCCAAGCGAGACCTGGGGAAACTAATTATTATCATTTACAATTTAGGTCTACAGTGGTTTATTTTTTATTCCTCCGTAGTCTATGTTTTCAAATGAGTTACTTTATAATTCTGCTGTAGAGATATTAATAATTGTAACCAATAAATGTAAGTTAATTATTAACAGCGAGTGTTATTCTATCCACTCAGAATTATTGGTAAACTGTGCTGGTGGGTGGTTCGACAAGGAGAGAAACCCAAAATGCTACCTGTAGATATTTAGAACCTCCCTCATACCTCTTACTAATAGAAAAAATGTAGCAGGTTTCCTCTCTAAGATTATGTCAAAATTACAAAATGTTTGACATCCAATAGCCGATGATTAATAAATCAATGTGCTCCAGTGGTGTTGTTAAACAAAACAAACTTCTATGTGTTTTTTCCCAGTGAAACCAGTGGAAAAAAAAAGAAATTTGTTTTGTTTAACGACACCACTAGACACTAGACTTTGACAGTCATAGAGAGGAAACCTGCTACATTTTTTTCCACTAGAAGCAAGATATCTTTTATATTCACCATCCCACAGACAGGATAGCACATACCACGGCCTTTGATATACCAGTCGTGGTGCACTGGCTGGAAGGAAAAATGGGCCAATGGGCCCACCGACCATTGGCCCACCAACAGGGATCGATCACAAACCGACTGCGCATCAAGCGAGCGCTTTATCACTGGGCAACTACCCGCCCCTTTAAACAAGTGAGTGTCCATGAACTGGTACATCAAAGACCATGGTATTTAGTGGGGAAAATGCATATAAAAGATCTCTTGCTATTTCGTCAGTTATAGTAGCATATGTGGTAGCAGCAAGTTTCCTTTCTTGCTCTCTATCAACTATCAAACTAACTAGTTTTCCTTTAAACTGTGCTGAGGTATTATTGTTAACACAAATATTCCATTCCTTTCCATTATTGTATTCACAAGAATACGAAGGAAGGAAATATTTTATTTAATGATGCACTCAACACATTTTATTTACGGTTATATGGCATCAGACATATGGTTAAGGACCACACATATATTGAGAGAGGAAACCCACTGTCACCACTACATGGGCTACTCTTTTCGATTAGCAGCAAGGGATCTTTTATATGCACCATCCCACAGACAGGATAGCACATACCACGGCCTTTGATACACCAGTCGTGGTGTACTGGCTTGAGCGAGAAATAGCCCAATGGGCCCACCGACAGGGATCGATCCCAAGCCGACCGTGCATCAAGCGAGCGCTTCACCACTGGGCTACATCCTGCCCCTCACAAGACTACGAGTTCATTACTTCCTGCATTCCAAATAAAAAAAAGTAATGCTTTATTTATTGTATGATCATTATAGGCATGTCTGACTGTACATAATAAACACATTTAAGTCTTTCTTTTACAAAAGATTATGGTGTTAAAGTTCTATCACTGAACCTAAATCTCATGGCATATCATTTTCCACACAGTCCAGTTATTTTCCTGTGGAATAAAATACTGATAAAAAGCTTTCAGTAAATTAAACATTTTGTATATGCTTTTTACGCAAGCCTCTAAAACCTTTTTTTTTTTTTAGAAATCTGTTTCTATGGAAACAGCAGTTGCAGGCAGATTACCTAATGAATTATGACTTCAAGCGTGCAAGTTGTCCAAATATATTGCTAGATTTTATTATAGAAATCAATAAGCCTATAAACATTTAACTAATTGTGTTTTAAGTATACAGTTCCAAAACATTTAGGGAGCATAGCAATTTTTTTCAATTTTGTATTAAAATTAAAAAAAAAGATAAAAAAAAAGATAAAAAGAAAAAAAAAAGAAAAAAAAGAAAAAGAAAGGTTTTTTAGTTTATGCAGTAACATTTGACAGCACAGGAAGATATGAAGATAATTGTGATTCAAGACATATTTTTTTTCCCATCAAATGTTTTGCAGTGACAGGAAAATCTAAAGTAAAGTATGATTTCAGTTGTCAAAAATGGCTTTAATAATAATAAAAAAATACCTTAGTGTTTAAAAACTAGGGTATGTCCCTTTAAGTGATATGTAACAGTCTAGTAGGAATGTCTGAGAGAATGAAAGGAAATCTGCAGTCTCCACATGTTATTCTTACCAATCATTCATTTCTAGTAATGTTTTGTGCTTATAACCAATTCAGGTTCAAGCATGCTGCCCTGGGCATATGCCTCAACTACAACCCCTGCAATTGCCCATGGCAATCGGCCAATGCGATGGAATTTTTCATTCTCCAAGGCACCTTTGTTGCTGTGGACGTTTATTAGATCCCCCCCCCACGGCTTGTTTTTTGCCGTGGACGTTTTCTTAATTTCAGGGGTTGAACTATCTATCCAGGACAGAGGATTAGTGGTTAGTTGTTAGTGAGAAAGAAGGAAGGAAGGAAATGTTTTATTTAACAATGCACTCAACACATTTTATTTACGATTATATGGTGTCGGACATATGGTTAAGGACCACACAGATATTGAGAGAGGAAACCCACTGTCGCCACTTCATGGGCTACTCTTTTCGATTAGCAGCAAGGGATCTTTTATATGCACAATCCCACAGACAGGGTAGTACATACCACCCCCTTTGATATGTCAACTGTGGAGCACTGGCTGGAATGAGAAACAGCCCAACGGGAATCGATTGTGCATCAGGCGAGGTGACAGCGGGTTTCCTCTCTCAATATATGAGTGGTCCTTAACCATATGTCTGACGCCATATAATCGTAAATAAAATGTGTTGAGTGCATCATTAAATAAGACATTTATCTCTCTCTCCTTTAAGAGGAGCTCCTCTTCACTGCCCTGAGACAAGTTCAGGGAGAGTAACTTTTAGCTCCCCATAGCATGTGAATCAACAAAGAAAGTACTACAAAAGGGTTAAATATCAATGTTAATATCTTAAATGGCTCCCCATAATCTAACTTTGGGGAGCAATTAATCACTCCCCTCAATTTGTTTTACGGTGAGGTCTGAAGATGTCCACAAACCTTTGTGATTCTTCTAGGTCTATTTTACACAGCTGCGAGTCAGATAGATCTGTATCATCCAATGTATATTGCACTGAAACGAGACATTACATCAAAAATCTAATAAAATTGTATGTGGTGTACTTAAACATTGGAACAAAATATTATACCAAATGAGATAAATCTCTATCATCCTCTACACTTGACATTAACAAGCATTCATTTTACTTGGCACTACAAAAATATTAAACCATAGTTAATTCATGTTATCCACTCTCCAACTTCAACACAACTTACTTAAATAAAAAAAAACCCACTTTAAACCCCCAACCCATACAAAAACAACACCCAGGCATGTGTGCAAGCAATTGTACAGGGGGGAGGTCTAGACTGTGGTGAGTGAAGGTTTTTTTTTTTGTTGTTGTTTTTTTTTTTTTGGGGGGGGGGGGGGGGGGGGTCGGGACATGCTCGTCTGGAAAAATTTACTAGCCACAATTAAAAATTCACTAGCCCTACTTTACTTTAAGGTAATACAATTTTACTAAATAATATTAATAATTAGATATGTCACCTGCAGAGGGAAATAAAGCTTAAAAACACTAACATTTGGGGGTTGGGATGGGGGCAGGATATTCATATTTACAAAATAGACTTGACTGCAACATTTGACTTTTTTTCACCAGCTGTCAGGCTGTCAGTAGTTATTTACTAGCCCAACACTGAATATCACTAGTCATGGGAGTGGAGCTACCATAGTCTAGAAACCCTGCTGGAAAATACATTAAAAAAAGGATAAAATTTTCTTGCTGTGGGGGGTTTTGACCCAACCCCTCTGCACACACACCTTACCCCATAACACTCTTACCCCACCTTTAAAAATAAAAATATAAATTCTCCAGTATGAACCCCCTCCCCCTCCCCCAACACAAGAATAACAACTACCAGCCAATAATAGTTGGAATTTCAGCAAAATGACATGCTCTGCACAGATTTAGTCTATTCTTATCACATCACACTTGTAACCTGTCCTTCAATACAAGATAATTTGAACCACACCAAATCTTCTTGTCAAAACAAATTCCTTCGATCTTATAAAAAGCATATTAACATTCTTTTCAAGGAATGCATATCCTGTGCATTGGTATGGCTAACCAAATGCAACCCAACTGCACTGAAATATAAATTACTTCTGTATGCAAAAAGGGTATTACTGGTTAATGCAAAATAGTATGAGCTTGACAACACAGAAGTAAGAAGATACCATACATTAACAACCACAGGAAAATGCATAGTGTGTGGTTAATCCATATGCAGTTTGCCACAAAATATACACCTTAGACCTGTTCAGGAAGGTAAATGATCGCTGTGTTTCACTAGACTGGTTTCTGCTCCTAATGTGGGATGAATGTGATGTGAAAGATGATGATGGTACCAGTTGAAATGTTCCCGAGTGTTCAGCCTCTTGAACATGCCACTGGTAACCTAATATAGGTTACAGCACATTTATCACATTTACAATTACCTTTATTATTATGATAGAATTTCTTCACAAACACTCTGATACTTTATTATTCATGCATATCATTTTTAAAAAATAATTGTTGTAATAATACTGTTATGCGTAGAATAATACCCAACTGATCAAGATTTAGTGAGGATTTGTTTTTGTGAGAATAGCTTTAGGATATCTTAGAATGGCGTGCAATATGGTAAAATAATTAATATGGACGGTCTGTTCTGAATGATTAAATAATTTTAACAAGAGTACCAGTGAGGTACATGATACACCCATCAGAAGTTTGATGGAAAACCATATCTATATTAATGAATATGTTACGAGTATGATTCAATTGTAATTGAGTCAAATTTTTGCAATGGGATGTATGAACAGCTTGTTTTGGACCAACCACCATCCCAAGTTGTTCCTACATGTGGTTTGATGGTCCTGTATGCATCTGTATGCAAAATATGATGTGGACAAGGATTTACTATTATGTGCAGTAGACTGTGAAAAGTAGGTCACAGTGACCTAGTAATAGTACACAACACACTGCCATCCCAAAGTGTTCCTACAGGTGAGGTTTGATGGTCCTGTATGCATATGCAAGCAAGATATGGTTCGGACAATGATTTACTGGTATGTGCAGTAGACAGTGAAAAGTAGGTTGCAGTAGTATGCGACACACTGCCATCCCAAATTGTATGCAAGATATGGTCCGGACAAGAAAAAGTTAACAGATGGATGTACGGACAGACGGACAATGCCATACCATAACATGACCCAAATACTCAAGATTGCAACTTTAAACAACAACTATTATATATAGCGTGCTTCAAAACAGAGCAGAGCACAGGATCTTGAAGGCAAGGTGTTTGAATATGTGGGATGGTCTTCCTGTCACATATCAACTAGTACAGATATATGACAGAAAGAACAAAAGAATGAAAGAAAGATAGAAAGAAAGAAAAACAGACAGCTAGAAGAAAACGAATGCCATCAATTAGAAGGTTGGTAGTTATTGGGTTGATGTACCAAAACAGCCTTCAAACCAATGACTTTTTAACAGCTCATTGGGGATATGTAAGACCATTATAACTGATAAATCTTCTCTCTTATTAACCATGGACTATTAACCATTATCCCACAGTCCTGGACCTACAGCTCCAATAGCTGAGATGTGTGCCATGCAGTGCCAGATTTTTAAGGGGACAAAGAGGGCAACTGCCCCAGCCCCCCCCCAACCCCCCCCCCCCCCCCCCCCCCCCCCCCCCCCCCCCCACTAAGGACTTCCTGTATTAAAAAAATGTAATAATTATAAAATTAGTTCATTTTTTTTATTTGTCATTTAATTTAATTTCTATGTTGATGGCCCCCGAACCTTAAATGCCCCGGGCCCCTCAAGTTCTAAATCCTGCCCTGGTGCCATGGAAATCATACTTGAACCAAAAGTGGATGTAAACTTAAAACACATAAATAAATTTAAAATTAATTGAAAATGCAACGTTAAAAAAAACCCCCAGTAAATCAAGAGACATTTATTATTTTTCCAAACACTGGTTCACAGACCAACACAAAAAAAAGTTACGACATCACTAGAGCACATATGTTAATTTTGACAGTCATAGAGAGGAAACCCGCTCTACATTTTTCCATTAGTAACAAGGGATCTTTTACATGCACCATCCCACAGTCAGGATAGCACATACCACGGCCTTTGATATACCAGTCGTGGTGCACTGGCTGTGGCAAAAAATAGCCCAATGGGCCCACCGATGGGGATTGATCCCAGATCGACTGCGCATCAAGCGAGCGCTTTAGCACTGGGCTACGTCCCGCCCCAGACCAACAAAAACCCTGCCAATGAAATGTTTGTTCAGTCAGAGGCCCCAGTCTTCACCAGGAAAGGCGAGTGATCACTCACGCTTCCCTCTACACTCACCTGAAAAGTTTTAGGAGAGCTGCAAACTGATCGCCAAGCAATAAATTGTTTAATAAATTTCATTTGATTACTCGCCTGGCATCATTTTAAGGAGAGTGATCTTTAGCTCACCTTTATTTTTCATTCATGGCGAAGACTGTGGGCCTGTGCAAATAAGCAGGTTTAACTATATACTATGTTGCGGTTTCTTACCTGTCTCTACTTTAGCCAGGTCCAAGAAGCATGATGTGGATTTCTCAGATGATAAGACTTGATCGACAGGTAAACATATTTCTGTGATTAACTTACTACTTTGGTTGTTTTGTTGATCACCTATCACTACCTTGGAGTCCTTGAGCGTTATATCTAAATCTGATACAGCCTTGGTGTCTTCAAGCTTTAGATCTAAGTCAGATGCACCCTGACAGTCCTTGAGCTTTAGATCTAAGTCAGATGCACCCTTACAGTCCTCGAGCTTTAGATCTAAATCAGATGCATCCTTGGAGTCCTTGAGCTTTAGATCTAAATCAGATGCATCCTTGGGGTCCTTGAGCTTTAGATCTAAATCAGATGCATCCTTGGAATCTATGAGGTTTAGATCAAAATCTGGTAATTCCATGGAGTCCTTGAGCTTTAAATCTAAATAAGATACATTCTTCGATTCCTTGAGATTTAGATCAAAATCAGATACATTCTTCCATTCGTTGAGCTTTAGATCTAAATTGGAACCATTTTTGGATTCCTTGAGCTTTAGATCTAAATCAGTTTCTACCCGTAACTCCTTAAGCTCAGCTATATTGGTTTTCAAGTTGTGTTCAGACTGAATTATACAGCTGTCAAAATTAGTTTTAGATTTATCTTGTAAGGCTTCTACACCCTTTCTATCTTCATATGGAGGGCAAGGATCTTCCAACAGAATGCTGAAATTCCCACTGATGCTCAGATTTTCTTTGACTGTACTGACAGATGTCACAGATGATTCCATTTGGGGGACCTTCTCTGAGCATTTGGAAACCCCATCAAAAGAGGTATTTTTATCTGTTGAAGTATTTTTTTCTTTGTTACCGTTATCATTTTCAAAATCTTTGGTATATCTGGTAATTCCCTCAGACTCAGCAAGCTCCTGGTTAGGACCCTGGTCTTTTTGCAAAGAACTACCAGAATCCGACTGCTGTAGTGGTATAGGCTTTGACCTTGTTATTAGATCACAGGATGTTTCATTATTTGCTAAATCATCAGCTTCTAGATGAACATTCTGCTTTGGGTTGATCAATGAAACAATGTTTTGACACAAAGAACTTGACTCCTTCTCTTCAATCATGTCTTCAGCCATTGGTATGGTATTTGTGTTTAGATTTGGCTTACTCTCTTCATCTGTAGTGGACTGTTCTGTTCTTGAAGTATTTGCTTTTGTCTCACTCGTGTGGCTGTCTGAACACATAGAGGCTGTTTTCTTTTCTTCATCTCTTTGTGGAATATGAATGGATGTTGAGTCTGTTACTAAAAACTGGGAACATGTTTTTGGTGCTTCATCTATGTATGGGACAATGGCAGATGATGGATCTGCTTCCAAACACTGGGGAGCTTTTCTTTCTTGGTCATCTTCTCGTGAAATAAAAAGTGGTGTTGGTTTAGTTTCCATTTGCTGAGATGTGATTTTGTGTTCCATATCATGATCTGGGACAGGAGTAGACATTAGTTCTGTTTCCAAGCAATGAACTGCTGTGTTTTTATTTTCATCTTGGTCTGGGACAACAGTTGGCATCTGGTCCATTTCCAAACAATCAGCATCTATTTGCTTTTGTCCATTACTACGTGGTTCAACTTTAGAACTTGAATCTATGTCAGGACATACCAAAGACTGTATTGTTTTCTCCATGTCACATAATAACATATTATAATCAGACTCTGCATCAGTTTCCAACATGCTTATCTCCTTTTCTTCATCATCTGGATCAGGAATCAAATTTCTATTCAAGCTGTGACACAGACAACCTGTTTCGTGATCCTTATGTTTAGTCAGGATGGAATTCAAGCCAGTATTTGGAGAAACTGGTTTAGTCTGCTTTGACGTATCAACCTTGTTCTTTGACGCATCTTTAGTTTTAGTATCAACACCTGAATCAACATCAGCATCTGTAGATTCTTTTAAAATCACTGGAATCTCAGCAACATCTTCATCAGGTTGTTCACAGGATTCAACTGGAATGATGCTTTCTGTGATATTATCCAGTGGATTATATTCTGCAGTGTCTTCCATGTGTGACATCCTTAGCATATCCTCAACTTTGCAGATGGTAGAATCTTTGGAAGCAATTTCAGCTGTTAAATTCAGCTCTTCTGACTCGTTCTTGTCTCGTAGATATTTTTCAGACATGTCCACGGTAGTGTCCTCCTGCAGTATATTTGTTTCTAACTCCATCACAACCGATTCTTTCTCTTTGTCATTTACCTTATCTGACTGTGAGTTAGATCTGCAACACAATATTAAATAAATAGGATTAGTGATATGTTACCGTCAACAAACACAACTGTCAGCTACATCTGTAGATTAATAAAAAAACCCAACACTTAATGGTGCTGATACACTGTCCTCAGTAGTGCAGGGTTCCCACTCTTTATAAGGTTGGTTTTTTCATGACTTTTTAAGAAGTTTTCAGGACTTGATAGATATTTTTAAGGACCATCCGTATGAAATTTTGCATGCTGCAACCATGCGAGGATGCTGGAATCATCTACTGACCATCCAAAAGTTAATGAATCATGGAGAATTCAGCAACAAAGGATCACAAAAAACATACAGTTATTAAGCCTCACCATTGACGGTAGAACAAAACATAGAATGATGGGTACATGTTTATTGAAATTGAAACATTTAGTAAGAACAGATGTAGATTTTTTCCTAGGCCATTATAGCATGGTGTGGCACCATGCCTTGATATATCCGCACCACCCTTCCACCAAGGAAATGTATAACCATGCTGTCCCCAGGCTAAAACAAGCCTTGCCCCAATGGTTTTGTAAATTATCTTTGTAAAACTGCAGAAAATTATATTTTATTAAAATATTTCCCAACCCCACCATTAAACACCATAATTAGACTTAATTAAATCAATTTAAATAATAATTGTATAAATTTCCTTTACGAAAATAATGTTCCCTGAAAATGCTCGAAAGTCAACAGAATGCCTCAATATAGTTCAATTTACAAACACATACCTAAATCCTAGGGAACACACTAAGATGAACAGCATCAGTTGATTCCAAATTGATGCAACTGCACAATTAGTAAAATTTGTGAAATAAATGTAACACAACTGAATCAAATTATCACCATCAGGTAATGTGTTTTTCTGACAAATGGTCAGGAAGTGGTTGAAGAAAGAACAATCATGATGGGATTAACCAAGTTGTTTGGTCTTGTAGTCAATATCTGAAAGAAGTAATTTTAAGTCTGCCTTTTTTTCATCTGCAGAACGCCTCACGGCATTGGACTTTACAATAAGTGAGTGGCTAGTTGCACCCTGAGTTTTCTCTGCTTGATCTGCAAAACAGCAGATTTCTCCAGTGCACAGATGTCAGAGTCAAGAGTCTTGCTTTTTTTTCTGAGCAGGTCAATTTCATCTGTTGCAGCTTTTCGTTTCAGATTCATCACTTCTCGACACTTCTTACGTTTTTCTTCCTCTAAATATTGATGGTACCTGTGTCGTGCACCCGACACTGAACAGAGGAGCTGTTTGGTCATGTTAACATTAAAAATACCACCAACATATGACAAATAGTCAGAAATTGTTCGCAATGCAACATTCATGCCCCCAGACATGTTTTCCATTTCAATTTGGCTGTTAACGGAAAAGCCCCTCTCCACTGAGGCTTGCCCATGGGAAAGAAGCAACATTTTTCTGATCTCTTTCCACAATCTGCCATATCTTTTGTTTGTGCCCATGGTTTCATACAATACGGTATCCACCCTACCCTCTTCAACATCATAATCTCGGAACCTAGCCAAATCATCACCACTGACAACATCCCTCAAAAATTCACTGTACAGGCGGTTCAAATGATCAACATCGTCTTCATGAACACGATTCAACTTCACCAGTAACTCCAATAATCTTCTCATTTTCAATTTGGAACTTTCACCCGGTTTGACTATGAGTCTGGGGTCTAAGCATGACAAGTTGTGAGCAATGGAATATTTCAACGGGGACCTCTCATTGACTTTTTTGACCAACTTAACCAAAAGCTTCTTACACTGGTCTCTAAATTCAAATGCCTGAAGCTCACTGATGTCTTTAGATGATTTAAGTTTCTTTAGCTCACTTGCTGCTTTATACCCAATCTGAATGTTTTTGTTGTTCAGGGTGTTTTTCGACAAATCAATTTTAAGTAGTTGATTAACAGACTGAGCAGGTTCAAGCACTCCACCTTCGATAAACCTTTCCATCAAATTTCTCATCAGCTTCTCCAAATCGCTAACAAGAAAAGGGATCATGACTTTGTCCGTTTGATATTGCTTAAGAAAAGGCTCAACTTCTCTACTGACAGAGTCAAAAAATGAAAGTTTGGCAATTATCAATGGGTCCTTTGTGGCACCACTAACAACTGAATAAGAATTGTTAGCAGGACGTGAAACCTTCTTTTTATCAACGGCTGTGACATAGGTTTTCATACTCTCCCAGATACTAATGGCACGACTGGAAACAGGGCCATTTTCAAACCACCTGTGCTTGCAAAATTTCAGAGGGAAATCTGAGCTCTCTGTGACCTTTGCATCGTCCTCCCTTTGAGCAGGGCAGTCTTTGAACAGATGGTACATACTGGATAAAAGATCATCCACTTTCCAACCTGTTTCACGACATCCTGCCTGAAAGGCACCGTGCAAAACATGAAGTCCACAACTCCCAAGGTTTATCAATTCCGAGTCCTGGTATTCTTTTATCTGATTACTGAATTTGTCAAAAAATTACCAATTGACACTTGGCCCATCCATGGATACTTGGAGGATGCCAGTATGATTGAGATCCTCTATTGCCGAATTGAAATGATCAAGCATGTCCTGTGCAGAGGCATGGCCAATGAATTTTGATGTGAAGTATCTGGATCGCACCTGGTCATGATGCCATAGTCGGAGGAGGATATCCATCTGCTTATTTTTTGTTACTTTGTTGAGAGATTCATCAAACAAAAGGACATAATCACCATCAGCCCTAGCGGATTCTTTCAACAACCCATGAAAGTATGGAGCTATGCCAAACTGACAGATATAACGACATTTGGTCTCCCCACAGCTGAAGGTTTGTGCAACAGGGTCACCCGGGAACATCTGTTTAAAAATATCCGAAATGTGTTCACATGAATGGAATGAAAAATGAGAGTCCACACACTTCAGCGCCCACAGAATCTCAGCTTTCAATGTTTGGTTATCACAAGCAAGAGGTCTAGGGGCCATTAGAGACGCATCACCAATGGAGGTTGAAGGTTCAGAAGGCTTGGAACTAGGTAAGCTGTATTGTGCAATAGTGGTCACTGTCTCAGATGTTGAACGTGGAGAAAAGAACCCTGGGATGGTTTTACGCTTGTCTTCCATAGCTGAAAAGAAACAAAAAAAATGCTGCATTGCTTGGATAGCTGGGATAAAAGGCAATTTTATCTTGGTTGGTGGATGGGGAAAACGGGACTTAAGACAGAGCAACAAGAAAAAGAAAAAAAATCCCCAAAGGCGTTTTACTTTAGATGTAATTTAAAGGGACATTCCTGAGTTTTCTGCATTGTAAGATGTTTCCGACTAATAAAATATTTCTACGATTAAACTTACATATCAAATATATTTTCTTGTAAAATGTAAAAACAAAACTTAATGTATACTATGTTGGCACATCTTGTACTGTAGAAGTATATAAATAATTAAATATTGTTATCTTTTCGGTCCCGTCTTTTCATAGATCTATTTGCACATATTTAAATGAAGCATATATTTCTTCATATTAATATTAACTACAATATTCTTACAAAAACTAAATTATACTAGGGGCCTATATGACAAAAAAATTTGACTAAAGGTCAAATTAAAAAAACAAACAAATTCTGTTTGATATTTTTTTATACATACAATTTAAACATCATAATAATTGTTTATTTGATCGAGCATACCACACCCCAATTTGCAAGTAACACGGTGACTTTATTTATGATTTATGCATGTCTATACATGCAGAGGTTAGTTTGGATACCGGTAGTCAACACCTTTATTTAATATGCATAAATAAAATTATTTTCCAAAATAAAATGTTTTTCCTACCTAACTACCCTATATTTTTCCAGAATGTAATAGGAATCAAGTAATTTTTTTTTAGGCCTAGTACAAATAGTAGAATGATCAGAAACATGTTTAATACACGGCCATTAATATTTTATGTAGAAAAATATATTTGTTATGTAATTACAATCATTAAAAAGTCTTTGTTAGTGGATAACATCTTCAAAATTGCAGCAAACTCAGTAATGTCCCTTTAAAGGCATATGAAGACATGATAGTGAGAATCCTATTGCCGAACCGTACCAAGCAACATAAATTATAGAATGCATCACGACAGTCGGCACATCAAAACACCATTATTTTGAATTGAACAATTAAGAGTATAAAGCAGAATAAACTACCGTTTAACCTTCACCAGCCTCGATGGTCTAGTGGCTAAGCCATCAAACATAAGGCTGGTAGGTGTTGGGTTCATATCCCAGTACCGGCTCCCACCCAGAGTGAGTTTTTAAGAACTTGGTGGATAGGTGCAAGGTCGCTACACCCTCTTCTGTCTCTCACTAACCTTTAACAAGGTTACTACCAACTACTAACCAACTGTCCTGGATAGACAGCTCAGGCTCCTGAGGTGTGTGGCCAGGACAGGCATGTGCTAAAACAGCTTGCTCTGAATGTGCACATAAAACAGAAATTTAACCTTTATATACAGTATATAATTTACAAAACTATTTAAATTCATCACTTTTCTTGCAATATGGGGTTGGCATTCTACGAAAACAGAAATGGCAAATAAAAAGTGGCAAAAATGACTGACAAAAACAAAACAAATTTATTAATATTTTTGCCTCAAATTTGGTATAAAAAGTACCCTTCACTCAATATCCAAAACTGTTTACCTTTTTGTCCTAACTCCTTTAAAAGTAAAGTTATTGCTAAAATCGTATGTACTATGCCCAGTATGTGTGTGATTGCCATGACGCGAAGTATAGGCCTATGCAGCATGCTAAACCACGTGCGGGCCGAAACAGACTTAAAAAAGGACGTCATGGCGATTTAATCAACGACAAACTTATAAACATGAAATAATATAAACATGAAATACGTTGATGTAGGCTAAATACCTTTATTGTGTTTCTGGCCTTTCGCATGAATTTTCAATGCCGTAATTCCTTGATTTTTCAATGAAATCGTCTTCACACACACAATGCAACGAGCACTCGATGCATCCCTCACAACTTTCTGCAACCAATCCTTGAAGTCGGGGATATCGAGCCACGATGCCTGAAAATGACACTGTCCGGGCATTCTTCTTGGTGACATAGTCCTCTATTGGATGAAAGGCGATGTATTGTCACACAAATTTGACGAGACTGACATAGAAAAGATGGCAGCTGACGTAGTTCACTGAGCTCCTTCGAAGTACGCACAAAGCAACTTCGGTTACACTCGGCCCGGTGTTCACCGAGCTCGTTCGAAATAAGCACGAAGCAACCTCGGTTATACTCGGAACGGCGTTCGGAAGGATGGTATTATCGGATCGAAAATGCGACTTGAACTGTGCAAGTGTCTCTACGAAATAACTTTTATTTGCAAACCAAGATTATGAAATAAAACATTTGATTTCAAATTGTCAGGGAACTATATTTTCATGACTTTTCATGACATTTGGCCATTAACCACAAATTTTAAGGACTTTCAAGTACTTCATTTTTGAAATCATAAATTTAAGTACTTTGTAGGTTTTTAAGGACCAGTACGAACCCTGTAGTGTTGTGGTAAAACTGTCAGCTTTAAGACCCATAGGTGCCTGGTTCGACTCCCAGTACTGGCTCCAAACCAAGAGTGAATTTAACAATTCAGTAGTAATTTGTGGGTTTTTTTAAAAGTATTATCGCCGATCATGGACAGACAACCCAGATAGCTAACACATGTGCTCAGAACAGGGTGAGACTTTAACAATCCAGTACAGTGAAACGTGACTAAACCGGATCACACTGGGGACCTAATATTTATCCAATTTAGACAGTATCCAGTGTTTAGAGGGTCACGTTTTAGAATTGAGAAAATTTAGGTCCTTGAAAATAGTCCAGTTTTGACAGGAGTCCAGATTGTTCAGGGTCTGGTTTAGACAGGTTTTACGGTATAACCTTTTTTTTAACACTGCAAAATAGGTATTATGGTGATTAATACAGCAATATTTAATACATATTAAGAACATTGTAAAACATGTGCTGGTGCCAACACTATGAGTGCTATTCCATAACCTATGGCAAGCCATCGGAAAGTCTATGAGCTATGTCAAATCAAATTATAACACAACCTTTTTTCAATAACAGTAGTGGATGACTTTTTATGTTTCTTCTCAAACGATGGTTTCATTTTCTCTTGCCTATTATGTTCCTCACTGAAAACAAACACAAAAGTAGAATTCTATTACTAAGTAGGCCTACAATTCTATTACTAAGTAAGCCTACAATTCTATTACTAAGTAGGCCTACAATTCTATTACTAAGTAGGCCTACAATTCTATTACTAAGTAGGCCTACAATTCTATTACAATTAAGTAGCTCAAAGTCTGTTACAGGAAACTCATAACGACTGCATGATCAATACTATTGTTATATCACATTAATTAAATCCTTGTCATTAGGTCTATTGCACAGAGACTAATAGTTTGTGGCGTGAGTTCTTTCGTAGATGGTTTTTCTGACACGAGTCTCAAGTGTCAGAAAAAAACATCTACAAAAGGACGAGTGCCAGAAATATTTTCTAGTTCAATGATTCTTACAATTTTAGTAAAATTTTATTATAAAATTCACTGCATTTTATTTTTGTACCGTCACATCACTCCTTCTCTCAGCTGATATATGTTACGTCACTAAAAGGAATGCATGCAGTGTTATATATTACGTGACGTCAAGTGCCAGAAATATTTTCCAGTTCAATGATTCTTATAATTTTTTTTTTTTTTATTATAAAATCCACTTCATTTTATTTTTGTACCGTCACGTCACTCCTTCTTTCAGTTGATATGTTACGTCACTAAAAGGAATTCTCATGCAGCGTTACATATTACATGACGTCAAGTACTACCGTTGATTATGGAATGATGTATAATGCCAGGTAGCAACTGCCTAAACGACAAGACCAATTAACCAATGAAAATGGCACATATTACCGTCTAGGTTGACGTGTGTTAGACGGTTTTCTAGCACGGCTTTCGGGAACCTTTCTACTGGTTGATTGAAGTAGAATAACAAATTTTCATGACTTATTTTGGATGGTATGCAGCTTACTGGTAGAATGCTGAGACACAAAGGGTTGTAGGATCAATCCTTCATAATTGGTCCCAATGGGTTGTTTTTTACCATCCCAACCAGTGCCCCATGACTGATGTTAACTATTCTTTTCTTCAGACAAACTAAATGTCCCATTCTCATTTTATTTTTCCAGAATAAAGTGTATTTGATGCTTACTTCTTACAACTGACTTTCTTCTTCCTTTTAGCAGTCAAATAATTTTCACTTTTGTCATTTACATTCATCTTTGTTGCAGATTTGTTACCTAAGGACAGAATGAAACATTTTATTTTTGTTATTATTTCTGTAATAAAATATGTTTGTAAAAAGGACCTTTGAAATAAATAACAAAAGCCCTTGCAAGAACTACATAAATCACAATGCTGTTAACATTCTAAAACAAACGCTGTCTGTAGCTTATGTACAGAAATTCATATTCTAAACAAGAATCTGTAAGTATTTGCCAGAAATATTGCATAATTTACCTAGATGAAGACAAATCTTTAACTTTGCTTAATAATGTTAATTCAATTCAAATTTATTTTACTTGCCTACATGTATATCCTTCCAAGGTTCAGGCTGTCTCCCCCGGTGTAACAGCCCAAACTATATCCCCCCCCCGCCCCCCGCCAAACTATACCTGGGGTATAAACTGGACTAACCCAGAATATACCTTGGGGCATAAAACAGGCTAGCCCAGAATATACCTCTCTTTTATGAAAGCAATAGTTGCTTTTCTTTTAAAGCATTTATTATTATTATTTACTTATTTATTTTGTATACAGGTTAGTAATAACAAATTAGGGTTATTTATTTTGTATACAGGTTAGTAATAACAAATTAGGGTTATTTATTTTGTATACAGGTTAGTAATAACAAATTAGGGTTATTTATTTTGTATACAGGTTAGTAATAACAAATTAGGGTTAGGGATATAAAACAAGCTAGCTCACTTTAACCCTGGGTATAGTTTGACTGGGGCAGTGATCGAGATTAATGGTATCCCGATATCCCAGGGATACCAGAATTTAATTTGAGATACCTGACTTCAATAATCCACTATCCCACCGGGATATCATATAATATATATATATTTTTTTTAATCCTGCGTTTTTATTTTTCGCTGAAACAATGAAAGTCGTCATTTACTGGTGAAGTTAAGTAACAGTATTTTCGAGCTCGTACCCAGTCTAATGCTATGCCGTAGCAATAGACTGGGAACTGCTAAGTCGCTACTGTTTCCGTTAGATGTTTCCTCCCTTCAAATTTTATTTGAGATATTGATTCCACATCTACAGAATATTGATACAGCTAAGTTTATCATTAGTAATGTCAAAACACTTACTGATTAATATTAATTTATGTCAATATTATGCAAATATAGATGCAGAAAACTTTTTTACCAATTCTGTTTGATTGCGAATTCATTTAAGTGGGATACTAAATTATCAGGTGGGATACCAGATTTTGAAATGTTAGTATCCAACTGGGATACTGCCCAATTTTTTTAACCTCGAACACTGTGGGGGTATATTTTGGGCTGTTACATCAGCTCTTACTCCTGGCATGGCCAGCGGTTTGGTCCGGGGGGAGAATAATAATTTGGTGTTACTATACTGTACTTAAAAAGAGTACCAAACATCAGCAATGATAATCTGGGTTAATGTATGCCTACTCGGTCTCTAATCTCATTACAGTTTCCACTTAGAGATAGACTACATGACATCAATATAAAACAGCTGGACGTAATTCTTCTGTAAATAATGTACTTTAATTTGATAGCACCTGAAATGAAACGCAATTGATTTAAGGAAGTGGTATGCTCTTTCGTGTATTGCTGATCTTGTTAAGTATTCATTCATTCAATTCAGTTTCACAATTTCAGTAAGTAGGGCCTGTATAACAAATAATGGCATTTTATCACTTGAGACCATTGATACGGTAATGCACTGGAGTGGTTTATAAATAAAACAAATGTCAGCTTCACTCACTTTCTGCTTTCCTTTTTCTCCCTCTTCCCTGAGGGTGATCATTCATTTTCGTGGATTAAATCAGGTTAATTGTCTGATCTAGAAAACAAATAAAAATGGTTTATGTTTTAAATATGCAAGCTAAGAAGAGAGCCATAGACGAAACACATTTTATTTAATTCATTTCAACTTACTTTCGTGATTATATCCAATTAAGGTTCAAGCATGCTGTCCTGGGCACACACACATCAGTTATCTGGGCTGTTTGTCCAGGACAGTGGGTTAGTGGTTTGTGAGAGAGAAGAGGGTATAGTGTAATCCCAGTACCTATCAGCCTTATATCCGATGACTTAACCACGACACTGAGGCAGGAAACACACAATTTATTTTATCCAGCAATCACTGTATGCATTGGCAAGATATGATGACTAGAAAATCTCTATATTTTTGGTCACTGACCAAAAATATAGGTCATGTGACATAAGCCCGACTCGACTCGAGTATTTCAGAGTAAATTTTCAATAAACATACTTGTTAAATCATTTGTTGAAGTGCAGTAAATAAAAATAACTTTTAGTTTTGCAATAACAATACAAAACTTGTATATTTATTTATGAATTAGAGTTTAGAAACACTTTTTTAATGTGACAGAATGTAGCTAGCGTCTTACAAATAATGACGTCATGCATCTTGTATGATGTCATAGGGCAAAAGCCTTGCTAGGTTGACAATACTTGATTTGCATACACAAAACTGGAATAAATAATGATTTCCCGAATATTCCTGTAGGATTGCAGGATAAAAGAAATAACTGATTACTGTCTCAAGATACCGGCTTTATCCTGCTCAGGTCGAATGGCGAATGCAGCTCGGCAGAGCCTTGCTGCATTCGCCATTCTAACCTTCGCAGGATAAAGCCGATATCTTAAGACAGTAACCAGTTATCCCCTATTTATATATACAAATGTGTGTATATATATATATATATATATATATATATATATATATATATATATTTAAAAAAAACCCATTACATAAGACCAGGATTAATTTGCTTTTGGACTAGCAGAAAAAGGGCACTTGAACCAACTCATCAAAAGGGCACTTGAACCAACTCATCAAAAGGGCATCCCAATGGAAAAAAAAAATTGAAAGGTAAAAAATGGGCACTTCACCTGCCTCTGTAAGCCTATGCACATATGAATGTATGGATGTTTGTAGACCTAAGTGTGTGGCATATATAACTGTATGGATGTTTGTAGGCCCAAGTGTGTGGCATATATGACAGAATGGATGTTTGTAGGCCTAAGTGTGTGGCATATATGACAGAATGGATGTTTGTAGGCCTAAGTGTGTGGCATATATGAAGGTGTGGATGTCTGTAAGCCTAAAGCCGTATCCTAACCGGCTGTGAGCGACGCAAGTGATTATTTTAGAAATCATTGATTTCAGTTGCCACATCCTAACCGAACGCGAACGGCGCAACGGATAAATGTGTCCATCGCACGCGTCCAGTTAGGATACTGCAATTGAAATCAATGATTTCTAAAATAATCGCTTACATCGATCGGTTAGGATACAGCTTAAGTGTGTGTCAGGCAATGTGTATATGTGCAAGCCTCTGAGAATTTAAATATGTGTAAACCATTTATAGGTTAAACAAAAATAAATTCATATAACCCAATGTGTCTTTTTTTCTGGGTTTTTTTTTTTGTAACCCATCATAATCATGTAAAATGCATGGACGAAAAACAGGTTAGAAATTGTTTTATCTGTCCAGCAAAAAGGTTTGTGTTGTTTAATGACACCACTAGAGCACATTGATTAATTAATCATTGGCTATTGGATGGCAAACATAAGGTCATTCTTACACGTAGTCAAAAGAGGAGACACGTTAGTAGCTCAGGATCTTTTATATGCACTTTCCCACAGACAGGAAAGCACATACCACAGTTGTGGAACGAGAGAAAACACAATCAACTGAATGGATGCGCTGAGGTGGTTTGATCCTGTGATGCAAGCACCTAGCTCCAGAAAGGCAGAGTTCTCAGGCTCCTGCAGTGGAGCTACATTTTTAGCATAGAGCAAGCATTTTTACAAATGTTATATTTTATAATAATATTGCTGTAAACAGAAGGACATGGACATAAATAAAATATAATAATAAAAATGGGTCACATTTTACAACTAGAAATGTTGTCAGCACAGTGGTAAGTACAGTAGGTCATCAGTTATTGCAGATGTCAACTTTGGTCTTTTTTGCCAAATAATAATGATGTGTCCACTTCCTTAGTTGTCTTAGCTACCTGTTGTCAATTAGTCTATTTTTAATATATTAGAAACTGTTTGCTGGAAAGATAAAAATTTGCAAAACTGATTAAATGATGTTACATCATCATTATATGTACTTATTACTAAGGGCTATTCAACTTTTACATTATGCACTCGCTCCTGGGTAGTAAATCATGGGATCTGTTATCGAATATTATCAGTCAAATTAGGTCAAAGTAAATTACTGTTTTGTGGTACAATCTGATGAGAGTTATGTCCCTTTGTTTTATAAATAATTCTAAATTAACGTGTCAACTTAAAATTATGCTATTAATAAAAACATATTATTTGGCCTATGCTTATTCAAAATATAAACCAAAAAACTGCTATCTAGCCTGATTAATTGTAATAAACTGATTGCCAATATTTGTAAACATTATTTTCTAAATTTATCTACACTGTGTAATGATACTAAAGTTACAGGATCGCAAATGATGTTTATTCAATGTTATTAAAATTATTGATTCCCTAGTGGGGCACAAGCAGTAAAAGTACAAAACGCTGCATCAAAGGTACTAGAGTTGCAATGATTCACTCACGTAGTATTCGGTGCACCGAATACAGGCTATCCGCAATACGTATTCATTATTCGATACCCAAAGAACCAAATATATTTGTGTTGTTGTTTTTTGGGGTTTTTTTTAAATCTTTATTATTATTATTAATAATAAATAATGAAATATGTCCATTAATAAAACTTGACAAGGTTTCTGCCAGAGGGTAAAATGGGTATGGCGCCATACCCAAATTGTTTTGCAGATTTTATTTTTTTAAGTTGACCTTTTAACAAAATTATTGACTCTTATCATTACTGTATGATTTTCTTAACCCTAACCATAACACATTTTCCGTCTGGGGGAGGCAATAGTTCATCGAGGGGAGACACCCCATACCCTCTATCGACTGTGGTTGCATTCAGCACACACATTGTAAATATTTATTTTCATAGCGCCATACCCATACATTTCTTTCTGACAGAAACACTGCTTGATTAAAGTTCTGGCCCTTTGCTTGCTTGTCGCTAACATTTTCATAAATCAAGTTCAGTGGGCGACTCATCCAACATAGGGCCCAGTGCAGGGCGCACACTAGCCCGAGTACTCTGACTGTAAGAGAGCTAGACGGACATTTGGACATAAACACGCTCTCATTACAGTCAGAGACCAACCTATGTCTTTTTTTGGCAATTCCTGACTACCAAACGGTAGGCAACGAGTCCCGCTCTAATACCACAACAATCCTATGTTTGACGTCAAATACCTTTACATCAATCATTTTCGAGTTAAGTGATACAAAAAAATCCACATATTAATCACTAATACACTTACTACAGAAAGAAACCCGACAGCACCCACATTCAGCTACGCTTCGTGACACTCCGTCGCAACAATTGCAAAGCTCGGCGATCTATTTCGAGACTGGGCGATTCCGCCTTGTGCAGCAGTTACAGGGGTCATCTCATAAGAGGAGGCAGTACGTAGCATATACTTTTGCCGTATCCTGTCGATAACACCCCAAATGTATCCTTCAAATTCAAAATGGAATCAATAATGTGTAATTGTTTTGGTTTAATGACGTAATGAAATCCAAATTCATCCAAAACGGCATTAGCCAACTCTTCCATGTTGTAACTTCGCTTGATATGAGACGGCCCCTGTAACTGCTGCACAAGGCGGAATCGCCCAGTGCGCGATCATGTGGTCTACGTCTCGAAATAGATCGCCGAGCTTTGCAATTGTTGCGACGGAGTGTCACGAAGCGTAGCTGAATGTGGGTGCTGTCGGGTTTCTTTCTGTAGTAAGTGTATTAGTGATTAATATGTGGATTTTTTTGTATCACTTAACTCGAAAATGATTGATGTAAAGGTATTTGACGTCAAACATAGGATTGTTGTGGTATTAGAGCGGGACTCGTTGCCTACCGTTTGGTAGTCAGGAATTGCCAAAAAAAGACCTAGGTTGGTCTCTGACTGTAATGAGAGCGTGTTTATGTCCAAATGTCCGTCTAGCTCTCTTACAGTCAGAGTACTCGGGCTAGGCGCACACTAACTCAATACTTTTCAGTGTTCTCCGGTTTGTTGCATGTCTGGACAATTGCACTGAGAAGAAGCAAAACCACAATGTTTAAAACAAATAATTAACATGACATCATAAATAAGGATACACATATAAATTTAGTAATTGTGTTTAAACCTAAAATTACCGCGACGGAACTTCCGATTCTGTAATCACCATCCAAAACACAAAAGATTCCAAACTAAGGGAAATAACTACGATTCAATTAAGTGTTGGAGGCAGAATAAAGATAAAATATAGGCTACTACCCAAAACTATTTCAGGACAAATAGTCTCTTCACCGAGTTATACCAAGTTACAAAACTGTGTTGCTCTTATGAACATTTACTTATAATATTTTACTAAAACCTGAAGATTTTTTTTTTGATTTGGCTTTACGTTTAACAAATTTTGTTTGTGAAATGATAAATAATGGGGTAGGCCTATCCACATAGGCTACATTATGCAAAACCATAGGCCTACAGGTCTAGCGAATAATACGAACATGTTCCTTTTTTGGTTTATGACTGTCATTTTGTTAAAGTTAAAGTTTGTTTTGTTTAACGACACCACCAGTGCACACTGATTTATAAATTATCGGCTATTGGATGTCAAACATTTGATAATTTTAAAATAGGCCCTAGTCTTAGAGAGGAAACCCGCTAAATTTGTCCATTAGTAGCAAGGATCTTTTATATGCACCATTTTCACAGACAGGATAGCACATACCACGGCCGTTGATATACCAGTCGTGGTGCACTGGCTGAATCGAGAAATAATTGTTACCTATCAAATAGCTATAGTTTAAAGTAAGTCTCATTAAACAAAGAAATAAACACATTCCTTTCTTCTTAGGCTACTGGCGAATTAAATGGAAATACTATAATTTTCGCTTATATCTACAGTTTAGTGTCGTCAGGAACGGATCCAGGATTTTGTAAAACCATTTTTAAAAAAGTCAAATTTGATTTTGTCTAAATAAAATGAGCTGAGGTCCCAAAGAGAACGATATCTATAGGTTGGTTGGGCGCATTCTCCCCGAATTATTTTTAAATAAAAATGCTCAGAGTTGTGCTTTCAGGAAAATTTTGTGTTGAATTTTGTGGATGATGAATTGAAACAAAATAAAAAAATAAAAATAAAAAGTTAAAAGGGCACTTCAAACGGGAGGTGACGGGTGAGGGGGGCGGGGATGGGGGGAAAGCACGGGACCCCTGTGAATCCCCTCTGGGTCCGTCTTCTGATTCTAAAGCAAATAATCATTGTACCAGAGAATGGCTGAAGGTCAGACTGGTGCCTTCAGGACCATCACGACAATTATAACTCATATATCGAATTCGTGCCGTGAATACTTTTAAATTTGTGTCACTGCAGGCGTGTGTTGGTTGACAAACTATTCGGTGCAAGTAATTAAATCTTCTTTTTGATGCGGTGGGTGGTTCTTTGCTTTCACGTAATACACTGCCGAGCAGGGATGAGATATAAAATACGATGTGTTTTTTTGTCACTTGGCACGAATTGAATGTATTACGAAATGAAAGGACGTGCGTGATTAATGGATACACATAGAGGTTGGTACTCGTTCGGAAGCAATATAAAAACAAAAGACACGGTTGGATTTACTTCTAACCGTTACACCAAATCAACACAAATTAAAAATAATATATATATATATATATATTTAATTTATACAGTTAATTGTCACAAATAAATGTAAAAGCAGCAAAATATAGTACTGTAATTTTGAAATCATTAATCTTCTTTAATCTTCCAATTTGCAATTCACAAGGGAACACATTCTGACTTAAACGTCCTCTTTTATGTTAAAATAACAAAATTAATTAATTAACAACAGTTACCGCAGATTTCCAAAAAGCTAATATCCACGTACAATTTTTGTTGGAACTAATTGGAGTACCGTTATCTATTTCTTTGATTCCCAACAGATGTGACATACTATATACAACTACAAAATACCAAAAGCGTTATGTACTTATATATATAGCTCTATTCTCAACAGAGAGATAGACAGACACAGAGAGATACGGTCAAACAGAGAGAGAGAGAGAGAGCGAGAGAGAGATAGAGAGAGAGAGAGAGAGAGAGAGAGAGAGAGAGAGAGAGAGAGAGAGAGAGAGAGAGAGAGAGAGAGAGAGAGAGAGAGAGAGAGAGAGAGATGGGGGGTGGGGGGACACTAAACTTTATTACAATATAGAGAACATGATTTTATATATTTAGAAAAGACAGTAAACAACAAAAGCAAAAAAAAAAAAAAAAAAAAGCAAAGCAAGAAACCTCTTCATAACAACAACATAGGAGAAACAAATATTGAAAAAACTATTAATTACAAAAATAATGTAGTAATGACAATTCCTAAACTAGAGTAAACTGTAAGGACATTAATAAGAAATTAACCATTCGTAGTACAAAGACATTTTCGAGTTCGAAGACTGAGATTTTAATGCTTTTTGTTGGTCACGTTATTAGCCTACGGTCTCAGTGGAATACTACGATATCATTCTTGACATTTCCCCGAAGCTTTTGAAATTAATGAAGGTCGAATGGCACGCGGATATAATAGCATGGCCAACATATTATAGCCACCAGTTACCGGCCTCTGGGGTGTAACGGTTAAACCATCGGAGTTAAGGCTGGTAGGTACTGGGTTCGCAACCGACCTCGGCGGTGTAGTGAGTAGGAAGGAAGGAAGGAAATGTTTTATTTAACGACGCACTCAACACATTTTATTTACGGTTATATGGCGTCGGACATATGGTTAAGGACCACACAGATATTAAGAGAGGTAACCCGCTGTCGCCACTTCATAGGCTATTCTTTTCGATTAGCAGCAAGGGATCTTTTATATGCACCATCCCACAGACAGGATAGTACATACCACGGCCTTTTTTACACCAGTTGTGGAGCACTGGCTGGAACGAGAAATAGCCCAACGGGCCCACCGACGGGAATCGATCCTTGAGCGCTGTACCACTGAGCTACGCCCCGCCCCGGGTGTAGTGAGTAAACCATCGGAGTTAAGGCTGGTAGGTACCGGGTTTGAAGCCTGGTACCGGCTCCCATCAAGAGGCGTATTTAACGACTCAGTGGATAGGTATAGTGGCCTTACTAACCACTAACCCACTGTCCTGGACAGACTGCCCAGATAGCTTAGGTGTATGCCCAGGAAAGCGTACTTGAACTTTAAGTTGATTATAAGCACGGCAATAAGTATAATTTAAATGTAATATAACCATTCATTTGTTTTCTTTTTTGTGCTTAGCTTTTCTTTTGAATACTTTCTGCGATTTGTTTTGGCTTATATGGCTTTTTTTTGTGGTTGTTTATTTGCTAGTTTGCTTTTAAAAAACAAATAACAACTTTAATCTGACATGCACCTATAATTAATATAATTCGTATTTTAACTACTTGTCATAAAAGTAGTCCAGCATCTCCTAAGGGTGTCACCAGAAGTTTCAATCTCGTAAATTATATATTGCGTTTTTTCTCTTCATACGAAAACAAATACTGCCAGTTTTGCCATAAATGACCAATTTCTATATTAAAGATGATTATGCATGTTGCCATTTCGCTATTTAAAAAACAAATGTAAAAATTAATAAATAATCATTGATACTATTGATAATCATTGATGATATCAAAATTGCAAATGGCTGCTACTTGGTAAATGGTTATTTTCCCAAGAATCAACAATAAAACAGAAAGTACAATTGAAATCTACATCATATATCCTTGTAAATAACATTCAAGTCGGGTTCGGCACGTAGTAGCCCAGTGGTAAAGCGCTCACCTGATACGCGATCGGTCGAGGATCGATCGCCGTCGGTGGGCCTATTGGGTTATTTCTCGTTCCAACCAGTGCATCACGACTGGTGCAGCAAAGGCCGTGATATATGCTATCCTGTCTGTGGGATGGTGCATATAAAAGATCCTTTTCTACAGATGGAAAAATGTTGTGGGTTTCCTCACTAAGACTGTATGTCAGAATTACCAAATAGTTTACATCCAATAGCCGATTATTAATAAATCAGTGAGCTCTAGTGGTGTCGTTGTTTCCTCTAAGACTATATGCAAAATAACCAAATGTTTAACATCCATTAGCCGATGTTTAACAAATCAATGTGCTTTAGTGGTGTTGTTAACTTTGTTTTAACAATTTCACACCGGCGATGATGGCGTGATGATTAAAATTATGGTCGACCTTTAAGGCTGTTATGTACTGGGTTCGAATCTCGTTACTAGTTCAGGGGCGTAACGTGGTCTGGAACTGGCAGAAGGGTTGGGATATGAACCTAGCAGACCCTTTTGTTTACATTTTTAAAATAGCTTAATATTGCACTGTAAAAAATAAAAATGTTTTAGCCTCGAAGCATGGGGAGGTGTCTCCCAGGTTACGCCCCTGCGTTTCTACGGCTCAGCAGGGAGTTGTTAAGCATGTGTACAGTTTATGACGCAATGCTGGTGTTATTCAAGAACATTTGCATCGGCAATATTGATAACCACAACCATATTGTGCCATTAATACCATAAATCGATATTTTAAAAAAGCACAAAAAAAACACTCAACAAACCCCCCCCCCAAACAAATGCGTTTGTTTTTCACATTCTTCGCCCGCATCACGCCACAAAAATGCGCACCTGTAAAACAGCTCTAGGTCTACGTGCATTACATTGATCTGTCTCAGAATATCAATCACTAACCATTAATTTCGAGGTTTGTTATGTATACTTACTTGAATCTTAATTAAATACAATGATATAAATGAATTGAAATGACACAGCCACCTCCCCCTCCCCTCAAACCTCTTTCAATACCCACCACACTTATTGAACATATGTCATCTGAAAAACAACTTATCAAGTTTCTGCCAATTGTCGCTTCCACTTTCCGTTGTACCGGTGGTTTAGCATGTTGTACTAATGCATATTGATCTTCTCACACCAGGAAACGGTGGATTGGTTTCAGGTTGACAGTTGACAGAATGCCGGGTATCCCAGGTTTCCTCTCAAACAAACTGACAAAGACCAAGGCTGGGTCGCGCTAATGTGTTTTTTCGTTTGTTTGTGGAATATCGAATGCACACAATAACTGCGAACAAAACGAGACAATCAGTAATAGTTATTATACTGTCACAATTGATAATTTTTTTCTCAAAATACAAACATGCTAACCTTTAATTCTACGATCTCCAGCTGTTCCTACACGTATCTGCAATTATTGTCAAGAGCCGTTTCGTAAAATGGTCATGGAATCTAGGTGTAGGAGAACAAAGTATTAATTTTGTCTGTACCTTCACCAACAAACTATGTATTGTTTATATTTATTTGCATTAGACCGTGTCTCCCATCATTTGTATCAGACTTTCAAAAATGAAGGGTAGTGATTAATTTCATCCCTAACTAGATATTACCATATTGAGCATTGATGTTTATTCCTTTTGTAGTACTGTTTTTTTTTTGTGTTTTTTTTAATTCACCTGCTAAGGCGAGCTAAAGATTATTCTCCTTGAACTAGTCTCAGATGAGTGATAGCGAGCGAGAGTGATAGCTCCCGTTAAACAGCGAGGTCTAGGAGTTTGAGCGGAACCCTTCTCCTCGTCTTGTAGTACTTTGTTTTAAAATTCACATGCTAAAAAAAAGGAGAGCTAAAAATTACTTCCCTTGAACTAGTCTCAGAGGAGTAATGGCAAGCGAGAGTGATAGCTCTCGTTAAACAGCGAGATCTATAGTCTTGAGCGGAACCCTTCTCTGTGTCTTGTAGTACTTTGTTTTAAAATTCACATACTAAGGAGAGCTAAAAGTTACTCTCCTTGAACTAGTCTCAGAGGAGTGATGGCGAGTATGATTTCAGTTATGAAAAACGGCTCTAATAGTCCAAAATATGCCTCAGTGTTTAAAAACTGGGGTATGTCCCTTTAAAGTCAAGCATAACCATTAACCTCTACACCATCTAAACCTCGGGCCTCGTTTTAAGAAGCGATGTTAGCGCTAAAATCACCTTAAATGCGTAGCTACAGTATGCACTTAAGGTGATGTTAGCGCTAAAATCGCTTCGTAAATCGGGACCCCCCCCCCCCCCCCCCCCCCCAGTCACAGGTTAATTAATACCCCACAGGAGGTAATCCATTTACGGATACCGATTCTTAGAAGCTCATTAATAAGAAAATAACCTGCCTGACAAATTTGATATTTATGCTATTTAATAAAAACCGACCATTTGCAACAACAGATCTTGGGCGGTACTGCTAAGAAGCGGAGCTTATTTATAATTAATTATTTCTTCATTATCTTTATTAGTGAATTATCATGGAATCATGAACATCGAATTGCTAGAGTATTGACACCTACACAACCTTGAAACCGAATAACCACGGTCTCCGCTTATAAAACATTTACGGTCTGGTCTCAGTCTCAAGGCGTCAAGTGTCCATAACAACGACATGCAGTTTATTTGGCATTAATTTAAAGTCAACGACCTTTTTTCTGTTTCGCACAACACGCATTTAAAGTACCGTACTCAAAAACAACAACCTCACAATGACCAGAAAAAACCCTGAATTAACCATAATGGATATTTTGAGAAAGAAGTTGTAAATAAAGTGTAATTTAACGGTGAAACAAAAACCTGTTACAGCCAAATACATTTTACTCTGCTTAATAATTTAGCACCAGTAGCTTTAATAAGGAGTCTAGTTTTACCAGTAAAGGCCAAAAGGCCAAACAAACACCGACATTGTTGAACGTTTCTTGAACTTGCATATTACGGATAAGGATAGGAAAGTGAAATACCCTCACACCTCGCCATATTGATTTTATAAACAGCTATTAGGTATCGAATAAATGGACGCTAGATCTTTTAAATGCACATTCTGACTGTCGGAACAGAACAGGACATGCCACAGTTTTTGATGTACAGGCTGCAAGGAAAGAAACCGATATGGTTCACTCCTAATAGTCGCGGAATAAACAACGTGTCATTAACATCGTGCTGTTTGATACTCCTGTCACTGCATTTAAATATGTATATTTACAAAACTTGTGGACTTTTGGTATTTGTGGCGTGTTCAGGAGGCCGAGCGCTCGCGAACTGTTTGACTGGTGCCATCGTCTTCTATCACATCACATTTGTCTAATGATCGGCGCAAAAACCCAGTCTAACAAGCAACCGCGGACGCTACTCTACGGAACATGCATCTGACCTCAGTTTTGTTTGGTCAGATACCAAGGAAAATTCACGTTTGGTCAAAACATTATATATGACAAATAAAATAAAGTTTGTTTTGTTTAACGACACCACTAGAGCACATTGTTTTATTTATCATCGGCTACTGCATGTCAATATATGACAAATGCTTGTGTAATGTCCTATATATATATATATATATATATACTAAATTTTTAGTATTCACTAATAACTCATTACTCGGAGTTTCAGGCTCCTCGCCTTCATCAGATGAGTGTTTATAATTGTGACAGTTAAGGTGACGTCACGCTGTGTGTACGCGGCGGTGCGCTCCTGACGTCATGGCACGTCAGTCGTGAGACTCTCGGCTTGTTGCTGTGGCGGCATTTTGATATGAGTTCTGTCCTTTTGTTGAGTAGCTTGTCTCCTTTTTCAAATAGTATTGAGAGCTTCTCCTCGATGCACAGGTTGCATTGTCCCGAGCTGCGTTTCCGTGTGTCCGATTTCCTGACGATTTCCCAATTGATGTGATAGGCGGTTTTTTTTTTCGTTTGAGTTCCCAGATGTATTTTGACAGTTCTGTCTCTTTTTCATAGCGTTCATATTTGAAAGATTTAGTGTGGTTGTTAAACCTCTCCTTGAATGTACCTCCAGCAAGACCTATATTTACTATTCAATAAGGTCAGCAGAACAGAACAAAAAAGAAAGAAATGTTTTATTTAACGACGTACTCAACACATTTTATTTATGGTTATATGGCGTCAGACATGTGGTTAAAGACCACACAGATATTGAGAGGAAACCCGCTGTCGCCACTTCATAGGCTACTCTTTTCGATTAGAAGCAATGGGTCTTTTATATGCACCATCCCATAGAGAGGATAGCACATACCACAGCCTTTGATATACCAGTCGTGGTTCACTGGCTGAAGCGAGCACAACAGAACAGACAAGAACTGTATTTACTCAGTGGTGGCACCAGGGGCATATATTAAAAAAAAAACCACACCCCAAAAACCCCACGAAACGTCATGTCAGCTTCAAAAATGAACATACAAATACAAATAGACGAACAGAATTAAAATTAAATTATTTGACACCGAATTCCATGTTTCTTAAAGGAAAATTCCTACCCACTCATACACATAGACACATTTAATTTAAATTTATTGTCGTATTTATATCCAATTAAGGTTGAAGCAAGCTGTCCTAGAAACATAACGGTAAAAAAAAGAGTAAAGTTTGTTTTATTTAACGACGTCACTAGAGCACATTGATTTTTTTTTATCTTATCATCGGCTATTGGACGTCAAACATATGGTCATTCTGACACTGTTTTTAGAAGAAACCCGCTGTCGCCACATAGGCTACTCTTTTACGACAGGCAGCAAGGGATCTTGTATTTGCCCTTCCCACAGGCAGGATAGCACAAACCATGGCCTTTGTTGAATCAGTTATGGATCACTGGTCGGTGCAATTGGTTTACACCTACCCACTGAGCCTTGCGGAGCACTCACTCAAGGTTTGGAGTCGGTATCTGGATTAAAAATCCCATGTCTCGACTGGGATCCGAACCCAGTACCTACCAGCCTGTAGACCAATGGCCTAACCACGACACCACCGAGGCCGGTAGAAACACAACTGAGCTATTTGGACTGTCTGTCCAGGCCACTGGATTAGTGGTTAGTTCGTTGTGGTTAGTGAGAAAAAAGTTGGTGTAGTGGCCTTACACAGACCTGCTGAGTCCTTAAACTCGCTCAGGTTGGGAGCCTTTCTCATTTCATTTCAACTTAATTTCGTGCTTATATCCAATTAAGGTTCAAACACACTGTCCTGGGCACACACCTCAGCTACCTGGGGGCTATCTGTCCTGGACAGCGGGTTAGTTGTTAGGTATTAATGGGAGAGAAGATGGTGTAGTGGTCTTACACCTATTCACCGAGTCGTTAAAAATCGCCCTGGGTGGAATCCGGTACCAGGCTGCGAACCCAGTACCTACCTACTAGCCTTATGTCCGATGGCGTATCCACGACACCACTAAGCCGGTACCTACCAGTCTTAAATCCATATGCTCAAACAAAACTCAGAAAAAAGTGTTTTACAACACTAAATGCGATGCAATTCATACAACACTCGTTTCCTTATATATCATTCCAACAAATGGACAAAGGACACGAAACAGTTGTACAAGAAACCAGATTATTACCATCACAATTTGCTTCAATTTCTTAATTAATCACTCGCTAGCCCCAGGCAACTGAAGTATTTTATTTTGCCCCAAGATAATGCCAAGGAAATTCAATTCGTACTTGCTTCAAGGTGTATCGGGATTGGCAATTTCTTGCTCGCTTTTGTGCACAATCTCCGTCTCTGAGATATCCAACTGAGCGGTTGTTCGGAGGGAGAAAAGAATTGCAGCCGGTGCTGTATATAGTGTTGATGGGATTACTTATTAAATCCATCAAAGTCTATCAGGACGACTGAAGTGAGACGAAAAAACTACAGCGGTTTGTCGTCCCAAAGGTCCGTGTTTTTTCCCGGTTAGTGACACCTCGTTTAGTTGTAAAGGAAAACCGTTTTCAATGAGGTTACAGCACTAAGATGCACATTTTTTGTTAGGTTTTTTTTTACATCGTAAAGATCCGTTCGCACGCACGCACGCGCGCGCGCGCGCGCACACACACACACACACACACACACACACACACACACACACACACACACACACACACACACACACACAATATATATAATAATAATTTTTAAAATACATATACGGCGTTAAAAAACCCCACAACCAAAACCGCCTTCCAATCAAACAACGAGCAGTTTCAGAAAAAAACCGCGATGTCTCCAGCAGAAAGTCTTCAGGGTCCATATTTTAAAAACATATTTTAGCGCTACGATATCGTATTAATTGGTGAGTATCGTAGTGGTGTCATAGTCTATGACGTTTTTACGATATCGTAGTGCCAAGATAGCTTTAAAAATCTGCAGCCAGCGCGGTTTTCGAATAAATAGCCGAGTTTTATGATTTCGGTGTGAACTCATTTAAACGTCAATAGACGGCCACAGTGCAGAATGTGTTTCGTATTTTTACTTCCATTACACCTCTCACTAGACCCCTGCGCGTGCTGTAACCTCACCGTGGTGCAGGGGTGTAACATTCTCTTTGAGAACCCCTACGCGGGCTGTAACCTCACCGTGGTGCAGGGGTGTAACATTCTCTTTGAGAATGGCCAATACAGCATACACACCTTTGTTTTCTTCGGGATACAATTAAGATTTGGAGTAAAAGTCAGTATCTATCTGTGATATTTGTATTTTTGCACAGTTCTTTACACTGCGTTTTTATTTAAATCTTTTTATATTGATGTTGATCATCACTTTATTTGTTTGCATTACCTTAGTTTGACACCGAATAGCCAATGTATTTTTTGTGCTGGGGTGTCGTTAAACATTCATTCATTCCTCCTATTAGATAATTTTCCTTATTTCGATGACATGTTATCTTTTTGTTGCATTAATCACCGTTAAGTCACCACTAAATTATTTTTGTACCTAAGAATACAATATATAGTCGTATGGGGGGCTGTCACCCATCACCGGCCTCGGTGGTGTCGTGGTTAAGCCATCGAGCATAAGACTGGTAGGTACAGGGTTCGCAGCCTGGTGCCGACTCCCACCCAGAGTGAGTTTTAACGACTCAATGAGTTGGTGTAAGACCCTCTTCTCTCTCACTAACCACTAACGACTAACCGAATGTCCTGGACAGACAGCCCAGATAGCTGAGGTGTGTGCCCAGAACAGCGTGCTTGAACCATAATTGGATATAAGCACGAAAATAAGTTGAAATGAATGAATGTCGCCATCCCCCACCCCGACTACGCAGGCGCGTGTGCAGGAATTTTAGCAGGGGTCTAGGCTAAGGCGAGATTAGTTTAAAGGGTGGTCGAGCCATCCTGCCAAGACAAATATTTTTTTAATTTTTAAAATTAAAATTTACTTGATCAATCTGGCCTCGGTGGCGTCGTGGTTAGGCCATCGGTCTACAGGCTGGTAGGTACTGGGTTCGGATACCAGTCAAGGCATGGGATTTTTAATCCAGATACCGACTTCAAACCCTGAGTGAGTGCTCCGCAAGGCTCAATGGGTAGGTAGGTCCTTCACCATATGTCTGACGCCATATAACCGTAAATAAAATGTGTTGAGTGCGTCGTTAAATAAAACATTTCTTTCTTTTACTTGATCAACGTGTGTGTGTGTGTGTATGTGTGTGTGTATGTGTGTGTGTGCGCGTGTGCCTGACACCCTCCCCAGCACACGAGCTACGCCCGACTTAAATGCGTGTGCTGTTCAATTTTATATAGAAAGATTGCTGACATTTAACACTATTCAAGCTCTGAACAAAATATTATATATATCAGAAGGACATCAAAATCCACAAGACCAAAACCACAGAAATGTAAAGCAGAATAAGTCCAGGATTACGTGTATAATGGTACCGCATCCTGGCAGACACTGCCAAGAGTTGGCGACCATTCTGAGCGTATCCCTGACAGATCAATTATTCCCACCATTATTTTGGCATTTGTCGTTCGGGTCGCTCCCCTTAATTAGAGTTGGTTTGCCGAGTAGCAGTGTAAACACTGCCCTATCCATTAATAAAGTATGAAAAGATGACTGAGTGCAAAGTGGCGTCTTGGTTGTGAGGTGGTTTAGCGTATCAAGATAGTTTTCTCCAATTTCATTTTGTGGGATCTACTTCGTCTCTCTCTGTTGACACTTTTGCTCCAGCGATTCGTCTTGGCTATAGAGGCTAAATATACTTAGGTTGAAGACCTCTTCAGTAGCTTATGTAATAGTAGTCTTACCGTAATAACGTCGTTTCCAAGACGAAGTCCTCTGTTGATCAACTGATTAGACTAATTACCAATGAACCTTGGCATTTCTACAAAATGTTCAAGACTAAAAAAATATTAAAGGTACTTTGTCCTTAAGGTTACACTATACCAAATAAAATCCCATAGGCGACCATGTTAAAGTTTGTGTTTAAAAACACCATATGCAATATATCAACCAAACTGTGACCCAGTACTACAAACCATACCTCAAAGTATGATACCTTTTACGGCTCATTTTCGGTATAACCAGGTGTTTTTTCGCACAAAATTTTAGTACTTTTTTTTTACAGGTACCCCATACATGTTCCAAGCGAATCCAGGACATTTGCTCCCCAGGACATTTGCCCCCCAGTCCAAAAATGGATAGGTGGACATTTCCCCCCCCCCAGTCGAAATGATGGCTAGGACATTTGCCCCCCAGTAGAAATGTTGGCTAGGACATTTGCCCCCCAGTAGAAATGTTGGCTAGGACATTTGTGAGTGCACAGACAGAAATTAGTTGTGCTTTCCTGTCTGTGGAAAAGTGCATATAAAAGTGGGACTTGTAAAGCGTTCGCTGGACGCCAGAAGCTATAGAATAGTTGTTTGGCGTCTGTACTTGCGCTCAGTATTAAATGACAGTCTACCGAGAGACGGAGTTGGAACCATATTCATTCATTCATTCATTCATTCATTCATTCATTCATTCATTCATTCATGCATTCATGCATTCAATCAATCATTCATTCATTTATAGCTATTTTCGTGCTTATATGCAGATCGCAACCAGTGCACCAAGACTGGTATATCAAAGGCCGTGGTATATACTATCCTGTCTGGGATGGTGCATATAAAATATCCCTTGTTATTAGTAGAAAAATGTATCGAGTTACCAAACTGTTACCAAATGTTTGCCATCCAATAGCCGATAATTAATAAATCAATGTGCTCTAGTGGTGTCGAAATACAAAATGGTGATTGAGCTACTAAAAAAACAGTAGGATCAGAAACACAGTGAATATACAGACACTGATTATTTTTAAACAAGAAAATGTGTTTAATATATGTGACGGTACATGCTCTTAATTTCTTTTCGCCTGTGGCGATATTAATTGTTTTAGAAGGCCGTGTGCAGTTCCAAATGCACTTAGTCCCGATGGGCAACTTGTTACGTAATACCTTCGCGCGATCGTGCATTCCAATATGCACTTAGTCCAGCTGTGGAGGCCATGTGGCCAGTAGTTACGTAATACCTCTGCGAGTGCGGTTTTTACAACCGTGATTTGGCGAATGGCGACAGCCAGTCTGACGATCAGAGAAAAATATACCGACTCTGGGAGAGGTGGAAATATCAGATGATAGGTGAGGTACCGCCTTGTACCCCCAGGCGATATTCGCTGTCTCTGAGAGTTTTGAATAAATAGCTAGGATTTTAGATATATCGAGGAGAAACATTTGGAATTATCCAGGGGCACGGACGTCGTCCACTGAACGATCTATATTAGTTCAGACGGGACTTTGGTAAATATATATTTTCTGCTCTGTGTATAACCTTGATGTGATTGATGTGACCTTAAATATTTTAATACTGTATTATACCAATATTATTTAGACAGTGCTGCCGGTCATCTGACGCAGTAATCTGTAGGCTCACTGTCCTAAATAATTATAAAAAGCTTAACCAGTCATCCTAGAGGACCTAGGTAAACTGTAGGTTATTGTCTTTATTGTGATAGGTACCAGTATTAATTCTGTATTACAAGGTTATTGAATGAGTAGTTAGGGTTAATTAAAAATTAACCAGTTAGGAATAGTGTTGTAATTCCTTTATTAATTAAGTTCCCCTGGAAGCGTTTCTCCATTATCGCACGTGTGTGTGTTAGCCTTTCTCAATTATCACACGTGTGGGTGTTGTGTCACGGTGAAGTGATTAGCATATTGTGTAAACTAGACACCTAGAGATTAACTAATTAAGTGATCAGTTCTGGGTTGTTATTATTGTTGTTATTAATTAACTACTGCGGCAGTACATTTGTCAGCGTAGGTTAATACAGATTCCAAAGTGTATTGTGTTTTTGTTGTGTTTTCTAGTGAACTAAACGTGCTATAATAATATATACTTTATATAAGATCTTATCTCTGATCATACCTAGACGAGCCACTCGGGTAATACTGCTCGATACAGAGAGATCTAATAGATATACAGTTAGGAGAGATATTTGGACAATCGTGTTTCATTCAGTTACGGGTATTATAGGATCCCCGTGACAATATGTCATGTTTGTTGTTAAAAATATTGACCGGCCTCGGTGGCGTCGAGGTTAGGCCATCGGTCTACAGGCTGGTAGGTACTGGGTTCGGATCCCAGTCGAGGCATGGGATTTTTAATCCAGATACCGACTACAAACCGTGAGTGAGTGCTCCGCAAGGCTCAGTGGGTAGGTGTAAACCACTTGCACCGACCAGTGATCCATAACTGGTTCAACAAAGGCCATGGTTTGTGCTATCCTGCCTGTGGGTGAAGTGCAAATAAAAGATCCCTTGCTGCTAATCGGAAAGGGTAGCCCATGTAGTGGCGACAGCGGGTTTCCTCTCAAAATCTGTGTAGTCGTTAACCATATGCCTGACGCCATATAACCGTAAATAAAATGTGTTGAGTGCGTCGTGAAATAAAACATTTCTTTCTTTCTTATAAAAATATTGTTACTTTGAAAAATCTTAACAAAGCCGGAAAACTGAGGACAGTCCCTTTTAAAAAAAAAAATAATAAAGAAAAAGCGAAATAATGAACTACTGTCATTTTCATAACGAGTAGACATAACTAGTTGTGGTTGTTACACCACGAACTATTCGTTTTCTTTTCGTGTTTGAAACTCGTTTAGCTTTAAACCGAATGACTTTAACCACTGCGGCAGTTACTGTGAATAGGATGGCTATGGTTTCATTTACACGTGGGGGCGAGACGTAGCCCAGTGGTAAAGTGCTCGCTTGATTCGCGGTCGGTTTGGGATCGATCCCCGTCAGTGGGCCCATTGGGCTATTTCTCGCTCCAGCCAGTGCACACCACGACTGGTACATCAAAGTCCACGGTATGTGCTATCCTGTCTATGGGATGGTGCATATAAAAGATCCCTTGCTGCTAATCGAAAAGAGTAGCCCATGAAGTAGCGACAGCGGGTTTCCTCCCTCAATATCTGTGTGGTCCTTAACCATATGTCCGACGCCATATAACGTTAAATAAACTGTATTGTTAAATAAACCACTGCCTTCCTTCATTAGACGTAACACGTTTCTGTTGGAGGTCAACTGTCTTTGCCCGGCCACGATTACGTACACACAATTAACAAGAGTAATTTCATTGGTCTTGTTTCGTATGTTCAAGAGTGGGTGTTATTACAAATCACGTCCGGATTGTAAAATTAAGTCTATAGTTGCATAACTGTGGATTTATTGTGATGGTTTTGAACCAGTGTCCCCAGACCATCTATTTTCTTTTCTATATACCTACCTAATTACCTACCTATCTTCCAGACCTACCTACCTACCTACCTACCTACCTACCTACCTACCTACCCACCCACCCCACCCACCCATCCATCCATCCATCCATCCATCCATCCATCCATCCATCCATCTATGTATCTATCTACCTACCCACCTACCCATCTATTGATTTATCCATCCATCCATCCATCGAATAAAACACTAAAAGTCTAAAAAAAATCTATATACTCACTTTTGTTCAAGATGGCTACCATAATACAACATTTGACAATATCTTGACTTGACATTTTTATTTCATACTGATTTTAAATGTTATTATTGTTAATAATATTGTCAAAGACAATTAAACACAATGTGAGCTTATTTGAGTGTTTTTTCTTCCCATACTTAAGTTCAAAATGGCTACCAAACTAACAATAGAATTATGTTTCTATGTGAAGTCTTCAAATATATCAACATCTAAGACACTCTAATTAAACTGGCTAATATCCAGTTGACCTTTCATTCGACCAATCAAGACCTTACTTACAAAATCATGCCAGTGATTTGAAAAGAATTTGAAAACATTCGGGACTATGCCGAGGGTATACGAAATGATTCGGGTGAATTACGAAGTATGCCGGAAACTAATTCCAACAAAAAAAATTTTATATAAAAAAAAAACCGTGATGGTATAGCCATAAAATCTCTTTATACTAGTATACAATCCAGAGTTTATTACTGCACCCCCCCCCCACCCCTGCTTTTTCAATGTTTAAATAGACTAACAAGTTCGCCTATTGCATAAATAGTCTCGCCCAGTATTTTTAGAATTTGTATGCTCCCGAATAACGCTATAAAAGGCGAAGTGTAATTGGTCGATATTTAAATTGTTATTTATAGATGAAATGTCACCTGGACATGGGAGTCCACGCAATGCTGTTAGATCTACTGGCAGACCCAGTAGAGCTAATTTTAATCAGATTGCATCTAAGAGGATGTTCTGGCAGTCCTAGAAGCTGCATTGTATTGAGAGTGGCAGCAGTTATTCATTGATCGTTGTGACGGAACATGCTCTTATCTTTTCGCCTGTGGCGATGTTAATTGTTTTAGAGGGCCGTGTGCAGCTTCGTTACGTAATACCCCCGCGCGACGGTGGTAGTCCTGCGTCCCAATATGCACTTAGACCAGGTGGGCACAGTGGTTACGTAATACCTCCGGTAGTTCGGTTTACGACCGGGGTATTTCTAGCGACCTGGCGACGGTCTGTCTGTCCATCTAAGAAAATATACCGTCTCTGGGAGTTGTGGGAATATCACATGATAGATGAGGTACCGCGTTGTGCCCCCCAGGCGATATTCGCTGTCTTTGGACTAGTCTGGGATTTTTATAATAAATAGCTAGGATTTTAGATATATCGAGGAGAAACATTGGAAGTATCCGGGGGAACGGACGTGGTCCAACTGAACGAACTATATTAGTTCAGACCGGACTTCTAGTGATTAACTAATTAAGTGATTAGCTCTGGGTCGTTATTATATTGTTGTTGTTAATTAACTACTGCGGCAAGTACATTTGTCAGCGTTAGAGTTAATACAGATTCCAAAGAGTATTGTGTTTTGTTGTGTTTTCTAGTGAACTAAACGTGCTACATATATATATATATATTTATATCAGATCTTATCTCTGATTACTCCTAGAGCCGGGCCACTCGGGTGGTAGCCTGCCCGATACAGAGAGATCTAACAGATATACAGTTAGGAGAGATATTTGGATAATCGTGTTTTATTCAGTTACGGGTATTATAGGATCCCCGTGACAATCGTAATTGGACCGGCTCCCACCCAGAGCGATTTTAACGACTCAATGGGTAGGTGTAAGGCCACTACACCCTCTTCTCTCTCACTAACCACTAACAACTAACTCACTGTCCTGGACATACAGCCCAGATAACTCATGCGTGTGCCCAGGGCAGCATACTTGAACCTTAATTGGATATAAGCACAAGAATAAGTTGAAATGAAAAGAAATGATCGTAACTGACACCTTAATGGGGGAGTACATGGGAAGAAGGGAAGAGGTTGTCATCCGGGGGTACGTGGCATCAAATACAGTACTGTCAAAACTGTGTTATTAACGCAACTAAAATATTGACCACTACCATCACTATTTGTTTTGGTTAATCAATCGAGTCATCTTTTAGATAACATTAATTTCCCCGTCACATTTCAGACCGGTCGTGAGTAAGACCATTTTTATTAATCATGGTAAAATAAACCTGAGGGTGCTTAATTTCTATTTTGTTTAACGACACCACTAGAGCACAATGATTTCTTAGTCATCGGCTATTGGAAGCCAAACATTTGATCATTTTGGCATAAAGTCTTAGAGAGGAAATTCGCTACATTTTCCCATTAGTAGCAAGGGATCTTTTATAATATATATATATATATATATATATATATATATATATATATATATATATATATATATTATGCACCATCCCCAAAACAGGATAGCACATACCACGGCCTTTGATATACCAGTCGTGCTGCACTGGCTGGAACGATATTTCTAACAGTACAATTATTAAAGTTTGTTTTGTTTAACGACACCACTAGAGGACATTAATTTACAATTATACAAGGATCCAGTATTTAAGAAACGTGAACCGCTGTTATTTCGGGGCAAGACGTAGCCCAGTGGTAAAGTGCTCGCTTGATGCACGGTCGGTTTGGGATCGATCCCTGTCGGTGGGCCCATTGGGCTATTTCTCGCTCCAGCCAGTGCACCACGACTAGTACATCAAAGGCCGTGGCATGTGCTATCCTGTCTATGGGATGGTGCATATAAAAGATCCCTTACTGCTAATCAAAAAGAGTAGCCCATGAAGTGGCGACAGCGGGTTTCTTCTCTCAATATCTATGTAGTCCTTAACTATATGTCTGACGCCATATAACCGTAAATAAAATGTGTTGAGAGCGTCGTTAAATAAAACATTTCCTTCCTCCAGCTGTTATTTCACACACATCAGCTATTTGGGCTGTCTGTCCAAGTTGGCTAATAGTTAATGGCGCTTTTGAGCGAAAAATATTTAACTTTTGCTTTGAATTTTAAATATTATACCTTTTGCATTTTCGCCATTTAAATTTCAACCAAATAAATTAATTTACTAATCGAAATTTGTTTTTTGTTACTGGAAAATCTTAATATGATTGGAAGCGTTCAGTTGACGCGAACGTTATGCCAGGAGAATGTTGCCGACAGGTTTGATGTCTTTGTTCAACTCATCAGCCAATTAACTTGCCAGATTTGGTATATTCGGCCTATTTTCTTTTGTTGTTTTTTTTTGTTTTTTTGTTACTCAAGATTTATTAAACAACACTCAGACACATTACAATGTGTAACAAGAGGACATTTTCAAATACATAATTAACATACATGATAAGAACAGGCGTCAACATAGAAGTATCTATAATTAACGTAGAACACAAGATATGCAAACAAAATAGTTAAAATATGCGGAGAAACGTCAGTTCACAAGACAAGATAATCTTTTAATAAATATAGCTTGGTTTTTTAATAATGGTGCATTGCATAATGATAGCGTACCTTTCATTTTAAAAACGCTAAGATTAATTCTATAATATTGTTGTATATATTTTCTTCTAATGTTTTCAATATTATCATTTTACAATTGAATAAATAATGGTATTCATCTCCAATATCGGTATTACAAAGTTTGCATATTCTATTTTCTCTAGGGACTTTAAACCATCTGCCAGTTTCGATTGGTAATCTTAAATTTGACGCATGCAATTAAGTTATCCAACATCTATTTTGATACGATAATCTCGACAAATAGGTTTCGAAATAAAATTCTGTTTTAAATAATATATAAAATCGTCCCAGCCAGTACACCACGACTGGTATATCAAAGGCCGTGGTATGTGCTATCCTGCCTGTGGGACTAATTTCTAAGGTTATAAAATGTTTTTTCATATACAAGACTTGTGGGACATTTCACCCATTGCGGGGCGGGACATGGCCCAGTGGTAAAGCGGTCAGTTTGTGATCGATCCCCGTCCGTGGGACCATTGGGCTCTTTCTCGTTTCAACGACTGGTATATTGGTATGTGCTATCCTGTCTGTGTAATTGTGCTCATACAAGATCCCTTGCTACAAATGAAAAATGTAGCAGGTTTTCACTCTAAGACTATATGTCAAAATTACCAAATGTTTGACATCCAATAGCTGATGATTAATAAATCAATGTGCTCTTGTGGTGTCGTTAAAGAGAACAAATGAACTTTTTTTCATACAATGTGTTACGACGTGATAATACAGACATCTAATAGCGTAGGATCAATTAATATGTAGTTATGTATGATACTGAAAACGTACAAAGATTGAAATATGGCACTTGTAACTATGATTTTATACCTTTAAAGGGAAAAGAACCTAGTTTTTAAACACTACAGAATATTTTTTCACTATTAGAGCCGTTTATGGTCACTGAAATAAAATATTAATTATATTCTACTGTTTAGATTATCCATTTCTGTAGAACCGATGTGTTTCTGGTCATCCTGGTGTTTCTAATACACCTCCCCTAAAAAAAAAAAAAAGCAAAAAAAAAGAAGCAATTTTGCATATTTTAAAAATCGCACGTGCGTCTGAGAAGTAGCGATTACTGATTCGAGTTCTAGTCTATTTTTAAGGACATTTCTCGGTTTCAACGTCACAGACTCTTCTTTTACTCTATTGTAACTTTATTCAAGTTAGTTACAGGATTGTAAATGAACTAAACTTAGTGTCCATTTTCTACTGGTTAAAACTAGGATCTGCGCCTTTAACACTCACTTTAGATTAGTGGGCAGGATTTAGCTCACATCGTTTGAAAGCTCGCTTAAAATGCTGGCGTCGCAGGATCGAACCACCTCGGTGGATCCACTCAACTGATTGTTTTTTTCTCGTTCCAACCAGTGCACCACAACTGGTATGTGCTTTCCTGTCAGTATGACAAAAATGTAGCGGGTTTCCTCTGATGACTACGAGTCGAAATTACCAAATGTTTGTGTGACGGTACATGCTCTTAATTTTGTTTTCGCCTGTGGCGATATTAATTGTTTTAGAAGGCCGTGTGCAGTTCCAAATTGCACTTAGCCAGGTGGGCAACTTGTTACGTAATACTTTTGCGCGACGGTCATCGAGCTTTTCTAATACACACCCAGAGCAGGTGTGGAGGCCATGTGGCGAGTAGTTACGTAATACCTCTGCGAGTGCGGTTTCGACGACCGTGATTTTGGCGACCAAGGCGTCAGTATGTCTGGCGATCAAAGAGAAAAATGCGTTTCTGGGAGTTGGGGATATATCACTTTAGGGGGAGGACCGCCTTGTACCCCCAGGCGATATTCTGATTGATAATAAATAGCTAGTGTTTTAGATATATCGAGGAGAAGCTAAAAGGACGGCTCACAGGGAACGTTAGTCCGTTTGGTAAATATATTATTTCTGCTCTGTTGTATAACCTTGATGTGATTGATGTGACTTTAAATATTTTAATACTGTATTATACCAATATTCTTTAGACAGTGTCTTCGGTCATCTGACGAAGTAAATCGTAGTCTTACTGTTCTATATTTATACGAGTATTTGGTAATATAAAGCTTAGCCAGTCATCCTAGAAGACCTAGGTAAACTGTAGGTTATTGTCTTTATTGTGATAGGTACCAGTATTAATTCTGTGTTACAAGGTTACTGAATGAGTAGTTAAGGGTTAATTAAAAATTAACCAGTTAGGAATAGTGTTGTAATTCCTTTATTAATTAAGTTCCCCTAGAAGTGTTTCTCAATTATCACACGTGTGGGTGTTGTGTCACGGTGAAGTGATTAGCATATTGTGTAAACTAGACACCTAGAGATTAACTAATTAAGTGATCAGTTCTGGGTTGTTATTATTGTTGTTATTAATTAACTACTGCGGCAGTACATTTGTCAGCGTAGGTTAATACAGATTCCAAAGTGTATTGTGTTTTTGTTGTGTTTTCTAGTGAACTAAACGTGCTATAATAATATATACTTTATATAAGATCGTATATCTGATCATACCTAGAGACGAGCCAAAGCGGGTATATACTGCCTGTTACAGAGAGATCTAATAGATATACAGTTAGGAGAGATATTTGGACAATCGTGTTTTATTCAGTTACGGGTATTATAGAATCCCCGTGACAGTTTGACATCCAATAGCCGATGATTGATAAATCAATGTGCACTAATGGTGTCGTTAAACAAAACAAAGTGTAACACTGTGACGGTACATGCTCTTAAATTTGTTTCGCCTGTGGCGATTTTAATTGTGTTAGAGGGCCGTGTGCAGTTTAATTGCACTTAGCTAGCTGGGCCAACTTGTTACGTAATACTTCGCGCGATCGGGCATTCCAATATGCACTTAGTCCAGCTGTGGAGGCCATGTGGCGAGTAGTTACGTAATACCTCTGCGAGTGCGGTTTCGACGACCGTGATTTGGCGACGATGGCGTCAGTAAGTCTGACGATCAGAGAGAAATATACCGACACTAGTAGAGGTGAAATATCAGATGATAGGGGGAGGTACCGCCTTGTACCCCCAGGCGAATTCTGATTTATAATAAATAGCTAGTTTTAGAGATACCCAGCAGAAACGGAAAAGGAAGCTTCCCGGGAACGTTAGTCCGTTTGGACTTTGGTAAATATCATTTCTGCTCTGTGTATAACCTTGATGTGATTGATGTGACTTTAAATATTTTAATACTGTATTATACCAATATTCTTTAGACAGTGTCTTCGGTCATCTGACGAAGTAAATCGTAGACTTTTTGTTCTAACATTATATGAGTATTTGGTAATATAAAGCTTAGCCAGTCATCCTAGACGACCTAGGTAAACTGTAGGTTATTGTCTTTATTGTGATAGGTACCAGTATTAATTCTGTGTTGCAAGATTACTGAAAGAGTAGTTAAGGGTTAATTAAAAATTAACCCGTTAGGAATAGAGCTGTAATTCCTTTATTAATTAAGTTCCACTGGAAGCGTTCCTAAATTATCACACGTTACTGAACGAGTAGTAAGGGTTAATTAAAAATTAACCAGTTAGGAATGGTGTTGTAATTCCTTTATTAATTAACTTCTCCTGGAAACGTTTCTCAATTATCACACGTGTGGGTGTGGTGTAACGGTGAAGTGATTCGCATATTGTGTAACTAGACACCTAGAGATTAACTAATTAAGTGATCAGTTCTGGGTTGTTATTATTGTTGTTATTAATTAACTACTACGGATGTACATTTGTCAGCGTAGATTAATACAGATTCCAAAGTGTATTGTGTTTTTGTTGTGTTTCTGGAGAACTAACGTGCTATAATAATATATACTTATATAAGATCGTATCTCTGATCATACCTAGAGACGAGCCATACTAGGGTTTAACAGCCTGTTACAGAGAGATCTAATAGATATACAGTTAGGTGAGATATTTTGATAATCGTGTTTTATTCAGTTACGGGAATTATAGAATCCCCGTGACAGGAGTAGAAAATTGGGGCGCTCGTCCCGGATCTGAAACGGGACATTCATATTTAAAAAAGTATTGTTTGTAAATGGGGGCTTTATAAATTAATTTTTACAAATTTACCAGAAGTAGCACGTTGTTCACTAGAAAATTAATAATAAGTGCGTCATATCTAAACATGGATAAGAATTTGCTGGATAGGCCTACGCTCAGTGTAGTGGAGATTAAGCGAGCACGTAAGGCCGAGTTAGTTGAAATCGCGGGTGAGCGAGAAATTGATTTAACATCAGCTAAAACCTTAGGTGATATAAAGACAATTATTATCCAGGAAGTTTTTGGTGATAGGCCTGTTATGGAAGACAGTGAGATTGTTCCAGAGATAGAGATAAATGAGTTAAGTGTGGAACAACAATTAGCTTTTAAAAAGCTTGAGTACGAAAGAGAAGAGAAAGAGAGAGAAAGAGAAGAACGTGCATTAGATAGAGAGAGGGAGAGAGAAAGAGAAGATAGAGATAGAGAAAAAGAAGATAGGGATAGAGAAAAAGAAGATAGGGATAGAGAGAGAGAGAGAAAGAGAAGAGAGAGAGAGAGAGAGAGAGAGAGAGAAAGAGAAGAGAGAGAGAGAGAGAAAGAGAAGAGAGAGATAGAGAAGATAGACATAGAGATAGAGAATTCCAGTTAGAAAAATTAAAAGTGGAACATGAGTTAAAGTTGAATACTGAAGAAGTTAGACGAGAAGCCGGAAATGGGTTTAACATGTCGGAGGCTTATAGATCAGTGCCGGTATTTGATGACCAGGAGGTAGATATGTTTTTCCAACTTTTTGAAGGGGCCGCTAAGCAGCTAAATTGGCCGCAGTCTAAGTGGACATTGTTAGCCGTGTCTAAGTTTAAGGGGAAGGCTAGTGTAGCTTATAATTCAATGAGTGATGAGCGAGCAAGTCAGTACGACCTAGTTAAGACGGCAGTGTTGAGGGCGTATGAATTACGTCCTGAGGATTATCGTTTACGGTATAGCGAGTTGAGAAAAACGCAGGGTCAGTCTTATAGTGAGTTTGTGGCTAAGAAGGCAGGGATGTTTGATAAATGGGTTGTTTCTCATCAGGTAGAGTCATATACCGAGTTACGGGAGTTGTTGATCTTACAGGACATTAAAAATGGATTACCAGTTAGCTTACGTATTCATTTAGAGGATCGTGATGTCAAAAAGATAGAGGAGGCAGGCATAGTGGCAGATGATTACGTGTTAATACATAAAGCTCAGGCAGTACCGGGTAGCTCTTTACAACAGGGTGATAAGAAGAAATTTCAGACAGGTTTTTCCCGGGAAAGTAACTATCGGGGAGAGTCATCTAGTTGGTCAGCTAGTCAGGCCAGGAATGCACCTGGTGGGCAAAGTAAGGATAGACCTGCATTATCAGCCAATGCACGAACTTTTCGTCCACATTGCAGTTACTGTAAAAAGGATAACCATCTTATCGGGGACTGTTTTAAAAGGAAACGCGATAATGCGCAAGTGGTCGGTTTAGTGAGGTCAGCTCCGTTAGCGAGAGAGTTAACGGTTAGTCCCATGGCAGAGAAAGTAAATCCGTATGTGTCCACTGGTATGGTTTGTGATGTGAAACAAGAGTTGTGTCCTAAGGCAATATCAATCTATAGTCAGAGTCTGATAACGCAAAAGTGTTTAGCTGGTATTAAAAATTCCGATACAGGACGAAGTTTGGTTTTAACCTCGGTTACTGGAGAAAATATGGTTGTCAGGTTACATAAGGTTTTCTTGTGTTCGAAGTTTGTGACGGGACCAGTCATTATGGGTGTTGTGAAGGACTTGCCCGTTGAAAACATAGGAGTTTTGTTGGGAAATGATTTGACTAGTCAGTGTTGTCAGCCGAAATGTGACCAGTTGTTAATTAAAGACAGCCCTTTACGAATAGAAGAGTGTGAGGTTGATGAGATTAAAGACTAGGGCTATGGCCAGAAGGGTAACACGAGACCCATAGGATATTTGTGATTTGTCTGATACGGGTGTGAGCCATGAAATTGGAGTGGATGAGGTTATCAGTAAAATGGTAGATAAGTCAACTGACAAATTAAATGTGGTGGAACCTGTTGATCTCCCGCAGAGGGGAATTGAACCAGTTGTGTTTGATAGAGGGGATTCACCTTGTAATAGACAAGAGTTAGTTCTAGAGCAGGGGGCTGATCCAAATTTGTTGGCAGCTCGCACTACCTTGTTAACTGTGGACAAGGGAGTATTAATAAATAAGAGAGTTAGAGATCGGAGGTTGCCGGCGACCGAACTAGCTAGGACGCAACTGAGCCATGCTCAGAGCAAAATAAAATAAGAGTTTGATAGGAAGGCTAAGAGTCGGGAATTTAAACCAGGGGATAAGGTGCTGCTGTACCTTCCCATTAAACGGGGTTCATTACAGAACAGGTATTTCGGTCCCTATGTTGTGCACAAACGGGTTAATGAGACAGGGTATGTGATAAACACTCCTGATAGGGTTAGGAAAAGTAGGTATTGTCACATCAATTTGCTAAAAGGTTATTTTGACAGACTGCCGATAGTTCCAGAGAGACCGGTCCAAATTGAGAGACACTCAATTTCCTGTGATGACGTCAAGACTGCAGAGGTCAAGTTGGCCAACGGCCAGATTCTAGCAGACTTGAGCCCCCAGCGAGCAAAGTTGACTACGTTGAAACAAGACAATGTTTCCATTTGTCGGGACCTTCCAACGGTTAACAATACCTTAAGCCAAGATGTGCGCTTGGAACCCAACGCTACACCGCGTCGACAGCATGCCTATCGGAGAAAACCTGGAAAACGTGCGACGCTGAGAAAGAAGGAAACGAAGTTCCATTGGTCAGGTGAATGCGAGAAGTCATTCAAGCGTCTCAAGCAGAGGCGCTACTCGTCTCCCGTGATGGCAGCACCAGACTACCGAATGCCGTTCAAGCTAGCTGTGGGTGCCAGTGACGTGGGTGCTGGAGCTGTGCTGTTCCAAGAAGACGAAGACGGACTGAACCATCCTAATGAAAGCCTCCAACCAGAGAGTTTGAGATGGAGTCTTCTTCTGCGAGAATACCCAATTACCATTGGACATATCAAGGGCACATCCAATGTAATCGCTGATGCCCTGTCCCGAAGTTGAAGTTATGATAATGTGTTGACATTCTTTATTTCTGTTTTGTTTATATATATTTTATTTGTATATCAGGAACTCAGAGACTCAGTGTGATTACTGGTAGTCACCTTATTATTACATGTGTTATAAATGGCCGTATGCGTCGGTTAACGCACCTTTTTGTTTTAATGTAGTATATTTCCCTATTCCTAGAGTAGAGGAAATATCCTTTTTGAGGTGGGGGTGTGTGACGGTACATGCTCTTAAATTTGTTTCGCCTGTGGCGATTTTAATTGTGTTAGAGGGCCGTGTGCAGTTTAATTGCACTTAGCTAGCTGGGCAACTTGTTACGTAATACTTCGCGCGATCGGGCATTCCAATATGCACTTAGTCCAGCTGTGGAGGCCATGTGGCGAGTAGTTACGTAATACCTCTGCGAGTGCGGTTTCGACGACCGTGATTTGGCGACGATGGCGTCAGTAAGTCTGACGATCAGAGAGAAATATACCGACACTAGTAGAGGTGAAATATCAGATGATAGGGGGAGGTACCGCCTTGTACCCCCAGGCGAATTCTGATTTATAATAAATAGCTAGTTTTAGAGATACCCAGCAGAAACGGAAAAGGAAGCTTCCCGGGAACGTTAGTCCGTTTGGACTTTGGTAAATATCATTTCTGCTCTGTGTATAACCTTGATGTGATTGATGTGATTTTAAATATTTTAATACTGTATTATACCAATATTCTTTAGACACTGTCTTCGGTCATCTGACGAAGTAAATCGTAGACTTTTTGTTCTAACATTATATGAGTATTTGGTAATATAAAGCTTAGCCAGTCATCCTAGACGACCTAGGTAAACTGTAGGTTATTGTCTTTATTGTGATAGGTACCAGTATTAATTCTGTGTTGCAAGATTACTGAAAGAGTAGTTAAGGGTTAATTAAAAATTAACCCGTTAGGAATAGAGCTGTAATTCCTTTATTAATTAAGTTCCACTGGAAGCGTTCCTAAATTATCACACGTTACTGAACGAGTAGTAAGGGTTAATTAAAAATTAACCAGTTAGGAATGGTGTTGTAATTCCTTTATTAATTAACTTCTCCTGGAAACGTTTCTCAATTATCACACGTGTGGGTGTGGTGTAACGGTGAAGTGATTCGCATATTGTGTAACTAGACACCTAGAGATTAACTAATTAAGTGATCAGTTCTGGGTTGTTATTATTGTTGTTATTAATTAACTACTACGGATGTACATTTGTCAGCGTAGATTAATACAGATTCCAAAGTGTATTGTGTTTTTGTTGTGTTTCTAGAGAACTAACGTGCTATAATAATATATACTTATATAAGGTCGTATCTCTGATCATACCTAGAGACGAGCCATACTAGGGTTTAACAGCCTGTTACAGAGAGATCTAATAGACATACAGTTAGGAGAGATATTTTGATAATCGTGTTTTATTCAGTTACGGGAATTATAGAATCCCCGTGACAAACACTATAGATTACAACCAGTACCTGAGTGCGAATCCAATACATACCAGCTTCAAGACCGATGTCTTAACCATTACACACTTGAGGTCAATACCAGTCGTGGAGCACCGATTCACACGAGACTGAAAAGCTATCCATCCATCAGTTGCGTGGAATCGATCCGGCTAAGTGTCGCACATAACACGGATGCTCTAACACAGATATTGTAAGACATTACACAATTGGATAAAGCTGCGTATCATTAAGTACTGGCATGCAACTTAAAATTGCAAAACGGTGCAACTACTGCGTGGGTGTTCATCCCATTTTGCGCAAGATTACATTTTTTTTATGAGGACTATAGTTTCTTGAGGCATTATTAAGTTTCCAAAGCGGCCTAACGGGCAACGAACCTTATTATCACGCTGGTCATACGGATAAAGCCATTGCGGTTGGATAAAATACACTGCGGTTATGGCGCCAACTTGGGGAAACCCGACAGATAAGATAAAATTGTTAATTTCCTATAGATTTCTGAGCTTGTCCTTTCAGAGTTTATTGGTGATTTGAAACAAAACATAGTTAAATAAGTGTGTGCAATATGGAAGTGATTCCAGTGATATTAAGTCCGCAAACAAATAATATGTTTGCACAATGATATATTTTCAATAAAATTGATGTATTTTTTTTTCTGTTTTCGTACATTTGAAGCTACACGAAGTAATAATAATAATAATAATAATAATAATAATAATAATAGAGTTTTATTTCAGATCAGAGATCCATAGAACATGTAATACCTGTTATACGACTAAAATTATGAATTATTTAAGAATATATACTGAACATTACAAGCAGTTGTCTAATCTGGAAATATACACAATATTAATTCAAACCAAACCATTTGGGCTCTTTTTGGATAAACCTTTTGCGGGTAGGAGTAAAATATAGTGCGGTTGTGTATTTTCATCGAATAAAATAATTTGCGGTTAATTTAAAACTCTATGTTTTTTTTCTCAAAATAGCTGTTATTACTGATTTGTTCTTTGACTTATTTTAAAGACGACTAAAAATATTAGCCTTTTAGCGAAAAGTGTTGTTTGATATTCCAGAGTAAATTGTGATCATACTATAGGCAATATTTCTTTGAAGGGCAATGATCAACTAAAGTCTTTTTTCTTTTTTTTGTGTCCTTTTTTCGCTTAATGTTACAGCAGTCCTGTAATATATTTGTAAGTGTTTCTACAACAACAGGTATAATGAATATGTTTGTGTTCAGCATTTTTGAGGTTGACTAGTGAACCACTATATGTAAAATGTCCATCACATATTTTGCACGCATGATAAGAAACATGTTTTCCAGCGCATGACTGAGTATGTTGTCGTTTACATGCTTTGGAAATAAAAGACTTCAAACATTTTCCGCAAGAATACGGTTTAGCACAAGTGTGAGTATTGACATGATCTGAATAAATATCTTTCTTGTGAAGTGCCTTTTTGGCAATTCTCAAAAGGACACCTCAGCAATGCCTCACTGTCAGGCAAATGGCTCCGTAAATGAACGGTCAACGACCATTTTCGACCAAATGATTTCCCACATTCGTTACATAAATGCCTGCTACTATGGGCAGATGTATTATGGGTAGCCAAGCCTTCATCCGAAGAAAAATGCAAATGGCAGGCTGAACATTTTATTAGTCCCCTATCGGTCCAACCGGAGGGGACTATAGGTTTCATTTCCGTCCTTCTGTCTGTCCGTCTGTCCCACATATGTTTCCCGGATAGTTTTCTTTGCAGAAGGCGTTAAAATAATGAGCTGACATTTTGTGTATACTTTTATCATGTACCATGTACTGTTACAGATTAAGTTTGACTTTCATGGCGATTTACCTATTTTGTACGGAGTTATGATCCTTGAACTTCGCCAATGTGAATATTAGTTTTCCGGAAGTTTTGTTTAGTCCTAAAGATATTGAACTGACATTTTTTATATAGCTTTATCGTGTACTGTTGCAGATGAAGTTTAACTTTCATGGCAATTTACCCATTTTTGAGTTATGTTTCCGCACTTTTGATTTGTAATACCTGAAAATACTGAGGTGAAATTTTGTATATAGCTTTATCACGTACTGTTACTGATCAAGTTCAACTTTCATGCTGATTTACCCACTTTTCACAGATGTTTGGCCTTGCATTTAGGAGATACGAAAGTTTTGGGTCAGGTAAGGGACGTGTAATGCTTTATAAGTACTCTTAAAATGCTTGTTTTATTAGGTTCGTGAGTTTGCATGCGCCTTTGAAGCGAATGCAAGTGTTTATAATGTTTTGCACATATTTTACATGTTTTACTTCCATCATTAGTTATTGGAGAAGGTTGTGTGTCCGTGTTTTTCACTGGTGAGGATGTCATCACAGCACTGGTTTTCACAATATCTTCAGTTGATGTTAACTCAACTTCAATACTTATATCCAACATTGATCCATCTATAGCTTCGGTCTCCATTGTATCCTAAAAATGTAGTATATAAATACTGTGCAGTCGCGTTTTATGGCAACAGATATGAAAATATTACATTATACAGTATTATTTAAATACTAAAGTGTTATTTATTTATTTTTTATTATTTTATTATATTATATTTTATTTTAATTTTTTTTGCTGGAGAGTAAACATTTGTAATATTTTCAAATATATCAGAAAATGTCTTATTGTTTTATAACTCACCTATATTTTAAAATACCTGTTAATGTCTTTGCATTTTACAAGTTTTAAACGGTGTGTGTGACAAATAAAAACACGAATTATTGAGTAACAGGTTTGGTCTAATTACAACTTATCATAATATATAATTATTATATTACATTATATTAAAAATGACAAATAAAAATGTATATGTAATTACCACACATTATTTTACCCTTAACCACAAAATGATTTACTCTATACAAATTTTAACCGCAAAACATTTTATTCAAAATGCTTTCACCTTCGCATGGGAAAACGAGTTTTGTCTTTTAATGTAATCTACAGCACTGTAATTAATGTTTATCTTTGAAAATATGTTTGCATTAACTGTACCCGTAGTTATTTATCAGTGCCAATTGTAGGTCACTAATTAGGAATAAAAATACAGCCAATAGTAGGTATACATATGCTATTATATGGATGTAATAGCTTCTCACGTTTCAAATACCAAATACTTTATCTAGATATTATAGATGCACAAGAGGAAATATACTGTGATTAGATCTGCAAACTTATTTTAACATAAATATGAGAGATTTTCTTGAAATCAACACTTTACTCTTGCCTACGTCAGTAGCGTGTAAGCTCTGAAAGACAGCGGCGTATTTAATCCAACCGCAATGACTTTATCCGTATGACCAGCGTGATTGTATGTAATTATTTTTATTGGTTTTGTTTCTAAACATCATAATCACATATACAACACAAGACTTCTCTGTGTACCGGCTCCCACCTAAAGTGGCTTTTAACGGTTCATTTGTAAAGTAACGTTGGTGGGCCCATTGAGCTATTTCTCGTTCCAGCCAGTGCACCACGACTGGTATATCAAAGGCCGTGGTATGTACTACCCTGTCTGTGCGATGGTGCATATAAAAGATCCCTTGCTACTAATCGAAAAAGAGTAGCCCATGAAGTGGCGACAGCGGGTTTCCTCTCTCATTATCTGTGTGGTCCTTCACCATGTGTTTTACGCCATATAAACGTAAATATGTGTTGAGTGCGTCGTTAAATAAAACATTTTCTTTCTTTCTTTGTAAAGTAAAAGGCCACTACACCCCCTCTCCCAACCCCCCCCCCCCCCATATCTCTCTCTGGCGACCAGTGGGGCCTCTCTCTCTCTCTCTCTCTCTCTCTCTCTCTCTCTCTCTCTCTCTCTCTCTCTCTCTCTCTCTCTCTCTCTCTCTCTCTCTCTCTCTCTCTCTCTCTCTCTCGCAAAATGTGTGCCCACGTGACACGTAGGTACTGGTTGACATAATGTAAGTTTAATGTCATGACTGGGCTCGAGAATAATCCAACTAAAGCTCTGTGGCATCAGATTTAGGAAACAAATTTGTATTTTAGACACAGTAGCTAGCTACCATTTGGCCGTCGAGGATTGCCGAAGTATTACACACAGTCTTCTCTAGCCCCCCCCCCCCCCATAATATATCAATAAGGGGAGGGCTATAGGCAACTCGAGCTATCTTTCACTCTGTATCTCTCTCAGCAACCACTAACAAATAATATATACTCAACCTACTGTCGTAGATCTGTCAGCACAGATAGTGAATACCAGGTCCCCAGGACAACGTGTCTGAAAGTTAATTTGGATATATAAACACGAACTTAAGTTAAAATGAAACAAATTAACCCATTACGCCGTTTCGCATGACATTTGATAGTCTGCAGTCTTAACCGCACAACCTCTGGTGGGTCATCCGTTCTAATGAATGCCCAATTAGACGCAGTAAGGAACTATACTGTCAAACAGTACTGACAAAAAGCCATGTAATGCTATTGTAGATGAGAGAGAACATGTAAGCTATACTATAGTATAATAAAGTTAAAGCTTGTTCTGTTTATTAACAATACCACCAGAACACATTGGTTAATTGATTTTCGGCTATTGGATGAGAGAGAGAGAGACAGATGAAGAGTTTGATGAAGATATATATAGGGCTATAGGCTATATATAGTGGACTCTGTCTAAACCGGATTCTGTGTAATCCGGATCTCTGCGTAAACCGGTCCATTTCTAAAGTCTCGTCCAGCTACCGTTTATCTCTTAGGTATAAATCTCTGCCTAATCCGTACTCTGTCTACTCCGGACTCCGGATCAAAAATCAAGAACGAAAGAACCGTTCATGCATTAATTACCTCTGTCTACACTGGACTGAGATTTGACTGAACGACGGGCTGCTTAATTAGGACGCCGTCGCAAGTTCAAATACAAAATGTAATGACACTCGGTGGCGTAGTGGTTAAGCCATCGGACTACAGGCTGGTAGGTACAGGGTTCGTAGTCCGGTACCGGCTCTAACCCAGAGCGAGTACTTAAGGGCTCAATGGGTAGGTGTAAGGCCACTACACCCTCTTCTCCCTCACTAACTACTAACCAACTAACAACAAACCCACTGTCCTGGACAGACAGCCCAGATAGCTGAGGTGTGTGCCCAGGACAGCGTGCTTCAACCTTAATTGGATATAAGCACAAAAATATACTCTTCAAAAGAAGAAACGCAAAACCACATTGTCGTAACATTTGGAGAATTGATTTAATTATTGAATGGTGAGTCCGATAATTACCAAATGTTGCAGGATTGTTCACAATTCACTCTAGTCCATTGTGAGTAAGTGATAGGAAACACCACCAAGGTCAAGGTCATCTGGAGTCAATACCGGGTGTGGCCTCCGCGTGTGTTGACAACTGCCTGGCACCGCCTGCCCATTGAAGCAACCAGAGTACGGATGACGTCCCGGGGGATGGTGGCCCACTCGGCCTGCAAGGCTGCTGCCAGCTCGGGCAGGGTCTGGGGCTGCGGTTGTCGCTGTCGGAGGCGTCGGTCCAACTCGTCCCATAGATGCTCAATTGGGTTCAAATCCGGTGATATCGATGGCCAAGGAAGGACATTAATGTTGTTGTTCTGTAGGAAAGCCGTTGTGAGACGTGCTGTGTGAGGCCTGGCGTTGTCATGTTGGAACACTGCGTTGGCGTTGGCCATAACTGGAACGATGTGTGGCCGGAGGATCTGGTCAACGTGTAGCCCTGTGCATGCCAGCTCAGGGTTGCCCTGTCGGAGGCGTCGGTCCAACTCGTCCCATGGACCATTGGGTTCAGATATCGATGGCCTGCATTAAGTGTGTGTAGATGGCTGCTGTGTGAGGCCTGGCACCATGTTGACACGTTGGCCCCCGATGTGTGGCCGAGGATCTGTCCACAGGTTGCCCTCCTGCACGCAGTTTGACACTACCCCCCGCCGAATCTGGTCCCGCAGTTTGCCGCAAAACGTTCACCACGACGCCTATACACGCGACATCTTCCATCATGACGTCGGAGCAGAAATCGGGACTCGTCACTGAACCACCACCTGTCTCCATCGCAGTTGAGGCCATTGTCGATGAATCTGGAACCACTGCAGTCGGAGTCGACGGTGTTGTGGTGTTAAGATGACACCTCGAACTGGACGTCTGGCACGAATTCCTACCTCACGTAGGCGGTTCCGTACGGTCTGGTCGGATATCCTGCGCAAACCTGGTATTGCTGCGGCTGTGGAGGTGGCAGTAGTCAATCGTTCCCGAAGGTGGCGTACCCGGATGTAGCGGTCCTGCCCGGGGGTAGTGACCCGTGGTCGACCGGATCTAGGGAGGTCACATGTTGATCCATGTTGCTGGTAACGGTCCCACAGTCTGGAGATGGTGCTTGGGGACACATGGAATGCCCTGGCAACGGCCGTTCTGGATTCGCCTGCGTCTAGTCGGCCGATGGCATTGTTTCTCTGCGGTTCACTGAGACGTGGCATGTCCTGGATTGTCAACTGTCGGCCAGATACAGAGGCCAGGCAAGCGAACACCCTGCACTTTTATACTGTCGGTGTTCATGTTGCACGTGCAGACAACGCACGTGCAGTGGTGACATGGTTTGCACGTGGCTGCGTTTTTGCGAATATTCACATTTTTGAACTTTATTGTACAGTAGCTGCGTTTTATCGAATGTAACCGTGGGAATGTGTTTGGGACATGCAATGACCTTATATTCACAAAGCATGAACCGGTAGGAAACATAAAATCGGAGTTATAACCCATTTGTACCCTTTTGCGTTTCTTTTTTTGAAGAGTATATATATAGATAGATAGATAGATAAATAGGTAGATAGATAGATAGATAGATAGGTAGATAGATAGGTAGGTAGGTAGGTAGATAGATAAATAGACAGACAGATAGATAGCGAGAGACAGAAATGAAGAGTGAGAGAGAGAGAATGAGAGAGCTATATGGAGAGATAGGTGAAGAGAGAGAGAGAGAGAGAGAGAGAGAGAGAGAGAGAGAGAGAGAGAGAGAGAGAGAGAGAGAGATGTTTTATTTAACGACGCACTCAACACATTTTATTTACGGTTATATGGTGGCGTCAGACATATGGTTAAGGACCACACAGATACTGAAAGAGGAAACCCGCTGTCGCCACTTCATGGGCTACTCTTTCCGATTAGCAGCAAGGGATCTTTTATATGCACCATCCCACAAGCAGGGTAGTACATACCACGGTCTTTGATACACCAGTCGTGGTGCACTGGCTGGAACGAGAAATAGCCCAATGGACCCACCGACGGGGATCGATCTCAGACCGACCGCACATCGAGCGAGCGCTTTACCATTGGACTAGAGAGAGAGAGAGAGAGAGAGAGAGAGAGAGAGAGAGAGAGAGAGAGAGAGAGAGAGAGAGAGAGAGAGAGACAGACAGACAGACAGACAGAGACAGACAGATGAAGAGATAGATGGACAAAATATTCTGAAAATCAAATACTTGTTCATATTTATCTATAAACATTCCAGAACGACAAGAAAATTGTATGATGCCAATTTTCCTTCCGAAAACATATTTCATGTGTTATAATTGCAAATCTGTCATGCCATCCTATTAGTTCTGTTTGTATCTAATTGTACCCATGATGTTTACAACACAGCACTGGGCGGCACTAAGTCTAATACAAGTCTGTTCTTTTCCGCCACATACAGTAATGACAATTTCCCTGAAAATCGATTCGGTCCATTGTTTGCCACACTGGGACAGTTACAAGGGCATTTAAGCCAACTTAAGCGACCAATTGTAAATCCATTAAGTGACGCGTTCATCCTGTTTTTTTCTTCTCCTTTTCACATGCGCGAATCCGTGAAAATGTTTCTGCTTGTGGGAAAGTATCGAAGAGTACCGTAAAATGTAGCCTTTTGGCACGCCAACAGCGCTTCTCTTCTCAAGGTTACACACCACCATTAATTACGGCATACAGTTGAAGACACTTTCTATGTCAGAATATATTCTGTGAAAAATACACCACTATCGATAGGGTCGTGTGACTACTAATTTTAGGAAATGATCTTAACTGACAAGTACTGTGTAAAACAAATCAACATAGGTCGACCACGAACATTTTCAGTTAACAGCCCCCATGCCTGATTACCGCCTAGTGTTGCTGTTATAAAAGTGGCACGATACCACTTGCGCAGCTGTGATCGGTTAGTACTGCAACTTGAAACCAATGGGTTATTTAAATACTACAGAGGTCAACCTACGTGTAATCATCAAAGAACATTTTCAAAAAACATGAGAAAATTTTGTAGTATTTTTTTTATGAGGAACTGGGGGCGAGATTTAGCTCAGTTGTTTGAGCGCTCACCTGAGGTGCTTGCGTCGCAGGATCGAACCACTTCAGTGGATCCGTTCAACTCGTTCCAACCAGTGCGCCACAACTGGTCAAAGGCCGTGGTGTGTGCTTTCCTGTATGTGGGTTTCTGTTGACTACGAGTCAATTAATCAATGTGCTCTAGTGGTGTCGTTAAACAAAACAAACAAACTGCTACAACAAATGAGGAACTATTTCCTAAAGCGGACTATATTATAGGCAGTACTAAACCAAATAACTTCCGGCTGGGTCAAAGTTCGAGGTGCACCCAACTTTTGATATTTAAGTGAACACCATAAGTCCTGTGATTGGTTATAAATGTGAGTGTGTTGGTTGTAAAAAATAATAGTTTCATCTGGGTAAAAAAAAAGTGCAATTTTATTTCATCTAGTACCAATGTGTCAAGTAGCCTTGTGCTTGAAACATGCATGGGGTACCTGTAAAAAAAAGTACTCAAATTTTGTGCGGAACTAGGGTAGTCATAGACGCTACCCGTTATCTCAGAAACGAGCAGCTTGACCCCCATTTTTTTCTGATTCACTTTAAGTGTAAGGGGTGGTAGTATTTATATCCGTGGCGTTTATGTCGGTTGATACGTTGCGGGTAGGAGTTTTAGCCACATATGTTACTATTGTCGTCTATGGGATTTGATTTGGTAGTATACACCCTATAGCACATATTCAGTGCATAATAAAAAATATTATGATTTTGTCATTTTATTTAATTAAACTATACTGGTTGATTAATTAGTCATCACTCGATCATGCAAGTTCACAATGACCTTGACCTTGACAATAATCTCTGTACATGGCTCTGAATGGAGTTTGAATCAAAGTTAGCACTGAAGAAAAGTTGGTTTTGGCCTATAATTCATACTGTAAAGATTTCAATAATTTCTTTTTACATGGTATTTGACTTGCCATATACAACTGCTCTTAAATAAGGTATTATATATAGGCAACCTGAACTAAGATTTTAATAGCAATTTATTTTTATATTAAAAATAGCATGTGCCAATAGTGGATTAATATCTTTAGTTTCCATTAACACTGTTAATTTTTTATGCATGAAATTCTGAAAACTCAAATTTGTAAAGAAGTTGATTTTTATTGTCATTTTGACATATTTATATGGTGCTAAGTTATATTTTAGACAAATTTGTAGTTTTATGCAAAATTTAAAGTAAATTTGAAGAAAAACTTTACCAAAAACATAATTAAATTTGTTGTCACTATTGTGCCTTCTGTTCTTATTTGTACATAACAATAAGGTTGTTAAACATATACTTAGATCTCCAGATCATTTTTTTTTTCTTAATAATCACTTAGTTAGCCCTCATGAAAAGCATTTTGAGTTTATACTAGATTCAGAACCAATTGTTTCAGATTTGATTATCTGCCTTGGATTAAGTTGATAATATATTTTATTGTTAAAGCTGTATTACCTAATGTTACTAGCTAAATAAAATGCTGGATTACAGATTGTAGGAATACATCTAATGTACATATTGTATTCATCCGGATTATAAAATAATGCAAGAAAATAGATGTTTGGGTAGTTTTTTTCAGTAATTAATAAAAAATAAATGTGTTAAAGCTGCATGATTATTCCAGATATCACAACTATTAAAACCTCCAACTACAGTAGGCTATAAATAAAATATAGTCAGGAATATTGGTGGCTGCCAATAGTTTTGATGGTTCATTATGAAAATCAGCATGACCGATGGATTTGAAATTCCCACACCTGGTAACTTGAAGACACCCACACCCAGCATACAGGATTTCCTCCCAACACTAATGTTCAGGACATTAAGTCATTGCTTCATACAGGTACAGTCATGTTTGTGTTTCCTTCCTCAGACAGTGTAGTTTTTTAATACTGATATTTCTTTGATGTGCCTGTTAAGGTCTTCATAATCTAGGGGTCAATCAAGTGCATGTGTTTTAATGGAATTCTTTAAAGGGGTAGAGGTACTCTGACTATCTTTGTTGTCTCTACATATATACCTGAGTACACACACCCAACTGAAAATAAATATCTTCAGGAGTTTTATTTTAAAACATTTTGTTGTTTAATATGACATATTGCATTTGTACAAAACTATATGCAATATATATGCTTTTTGAGGTGTACATTATATTAGGTTGCACTGTAGAAACAACAGTTTCAGTGAGGTTGTCAGTTTGTGTCAGAATACACCAGATCCTGGTTGTCATAAAGACACATAGCTGGACACTTTTTGAAACATGTATGTTATCAGTATAGGTAGTACTAAACCAAATAACTTCCGGCTGGGACAAAGTTCGAGGTGTACCCAACTTTTGATAGAGAAGTGAACACCACAAGTCCTGTGATTGGTTATAAATGTGAGTGTGTTGGTTGTAAAAAAGAATAGTTTCATCTTGGTAAAAAAATGTGCAATTTTATTTCATCTAGTACCAATGTGTCAAGTAGCCTTGTGATTGAAACATGCATGGGGTACCTGTAAAAAAAAGTACTCGAATTTTGTGCGAAACTAGGGTAGTCATAGACGCTACCCGTTATCTCAGAAACGAGCAGCTTGACCCCCATTTTTTTCTGATTCACTTTAAGTGTAAGGGGTGGTAGTATTTATATCCGTGGCGTTTATGTCGGTTGATACGTTGCGGGTAGGAGTTTTAGCCACATATGTTACTATTGTCGTCTATGGGATTTGATTTGGTAGTATACACCCTATAGGGATATTCCCGAGTTTGCTGCATTGTAAGATGTTTCCGACTAATAAAATATTTCTACGATTAAACTTACATATTAAATATATTTTCTTGTTTAGAATATCAGTGTCTGTATATTCAATATGTTTCTGGTCATCTTAATATTTTTAAGAAAACGAAACTGGATTCTGTCTTCAAATAATTTCGTACGTACGAAAAAACTTATATTTTAGGAAATACAATGAAATTTAACCTAGTAAAAATATTAGAACGATCAGAAACACGTTTAATATACAGCCACTAATATTTTATGCAGAAAAATATATCTGTAATTTCAATCGTTAAAAAGGCTCTATTAAAAGTTGCAGCAAACTCAGGAATGTCCCTTTAAGCTGCTACAAAAAGGGGCGGGACGTATCCCAGTGGTAAAGCGCTCACTTGATACGCGGTTGGTTTTGGATCGATCTCCGTCGGTGGGCCCATTGGGCTATTTCTCGTTCCAGCCAGTGCACCACGACTGGTATATCAAAGGTCGTGGTATGTGCTATCCTGTCGGCGCATATAAAAGACGCCGTGCTACTAATGGAAAAATGTAACGGGTTTCCTTTCTTAGACTATATGTCAAAATAACAAATGTTTGACATCCAATAGCTGATTATTAATAATCAATGTGCTCTAGTGGTGTCGTTAACAAAACAAGCAAACTTCTACAACAAATGGTGGTGTGTTGCCTTAAACAGCGTGTTTCTCTAGAGGACAAGGTTCCATCCTCAGTGGTGTAGTGGTTGAGCCTCCTGCTTTAATGGTGAAGACGTAGCCCAGTGGTATAGTTCTCGCTTGATGCGCAGTCGGTCTGGGATCGATACCCGTAGGTGGGCCTATTGGGCTATTTCTCGTTCCATCCAGTGCGCCGCGACTGGTATATCAAAGACCGTCGTATGTGCTATCCTGACTGTGGGACGCGCGTCCCTAGGCAACCCCTGGATCCGCGCCTGGCCGTGAATAGTAAATCGATTCAACATCGTTCTGAGGGCCAAGTTATAATAAAACAAATTTGCTTAAATGAATGACCTTGTCTCTTGTATTGCAGTAAACCTGTAACGAATAGATCCTTTTATACGAATCTTCTTCACAAAAACCTTCATAACAAAAGGCAGAAAGAAAAACTACCATTGCGAAATATTTAAATTAATCTGCATCCGATTTTAAAACGTCACGAACAAAAGACCTTTAGCGATGGTATTCAAAAAGCGAGTCGAAAATATCGATGCTTTCGCTGAAGCCAATTATTTCATATTTCTTAAGGCCATGACTGTGTGAAAAATATAATTCCATGGGAAGGTTGTGTTGACTATCAAGTGAAGTCTGTTGAAGTATTTCACCGAAATGTTAAGTAAGGTGCAGTCACTGCTGTTATGGGGGGGGGGGGGGGGGGGGGGGGGAGCGGGACGTAGCCTTGTGATAAGGCGCTTGCTTGATGCGCGGTCAGTCTAAGATCGATCCCTATTGGTGGGCCCATTGGGCTATTCCTCGTTCCAGCTAGTGCACCACGACTGGTAAGGAGAGAGAGAGAGAGAGAGAGAGAGAGAGAGAGAGAGAGGAGAGAGAGAGAGAGAGAGAGACGAGAGAGAGGAGAGAGAGAGGGAGAGAGAGAGGAGAGAGAGAGAGAGAGAGAGAGAGAGAGAGAGAGATAGAGAGAGAGAGAGAGAGAGAGAGAGAGAGGGGAGGGAGAGAGAGAGAGAGAGAGAGAGAGAGAGAGAGAGAGAGAGAGGGAGAGAGAGAGAGAGAGAGAGAGAGAGGGGGAGGAATGGAAGGAGGGAGAGAGAGAATGAAGAGAGGGAGAGAGGGAGGGGAAAAGAAGAACCCCTTGCAGCTACCCATCTTAAAAGCATCAAGTGATATTGTTCATAGACAGAACAGTACATACCACATCTGTTGATGTACTAGTCGTGGGGCACTGGTTGGGACGGGGGGGGGGGGGGGGGGGGGGAATCAGAGATTGATCCTGCGATGATGAGTCGCATTTTAAACGACCGTCGCCATGGTGTTAAAGTCTCAGACTCTTTTAGTCTTGAGTCTAGATTCTAAAACGTTCTTTTCGACTTGGCCAATTGGGCTATTTCTTGATCCAGCCATGCACCACGACTGGTATATCAAAGGCCGTGGTATGTACTATCCTGTCTGTGGGATGGTGCATATAAAAGATGCCTTGCTACTAATGGAAAAATGTTGACATCTAATAGCTGATGATCTCGAAAATATGGTGACATAAAAAGTTAAACGTTTGTTTTGTTTAACGACAGCACTAGAGAACATTGATTATTAATAATCTGGTATTGGATGTCAAACGTTTGGCAATTTTCACATAACATTAATGTCTTAGATAAGAAACTCGCTGTAATTTTCAATCAAGAGCAAGGGATCTTTTATATCCCACGGACATGATAGCACATACCACGACCTTTGATATACCAGTGGTGGGTGGAACAGTTAAGTTTGAAATTGGTTAGGCAACTAAACTCTTAATGAATCACGTCTAAGCCATCAAAAGAGATATTATTAATCTAGGCCTAAGTCACACTTTAATACTGTACGCACGAGGGACGCAGCATGGGTGCGAATTGAATTATAATATATTGTGTTTACGGCACCGTTAATCGATGTTAAGGAAGCCATGTAACAAAATAAGGAAAATTACTGATACACACTGAACTTTATTAATTTAAAACATGAAATATATGGATCGCTTAGGTCAACTCAGTCTTATTTAATAATGTCAGGTCTTTTCTTTATCACATCTTTGAACATTGTTAAAAGAAACCCAGTCGAATCAAAGAGATCGGGGTTTCCGACTAACAAAACACAATGGCCGTGCTTTGTGCTTTGTTTAACGACACCACTAGAGCACATTGATTTATTAATCATCGGCTATTGGATGTCAAACTTTTGGTAATTTTGACATAGTTTTAAAGATGAAACTCACTACATGTTTCTATTAGTAGCAAGGGATCTTCTATATGCTCCAACCCACAGACAGGATAGTACATACCACGGCTTTTGATATACTAATCATGGCGCACTGGTTGGAACAAGAAATAGCCTAATGGGCCCACCGACGGGGATCGAACCAAGACAGACAGCGCATCAAGCTGGTGCTTTACCACTGGGCTACGACCCTCCCCGTCCAGGTAAGGTCTATCGTAATACGTATTATTTACCATTTAAATCATAAAAAAATATTGGTATATCGATATTATCGTGCATCCACAATGGAAATCAGCCTGTAGTAAAAGAAATAATAAAATACTGGTTTGCATTTCAGTTATGAAACAAATTTAATGCTAAATTTCAAAACGAGATGATTAAGTAGACAAGTAGGGTGACCATTCATATACTCATATACTGTACCAATGGGACATATTTGGTAGTGTGTGTGTGTGTGAGAAAGAGAGAGAGAGAGAGAGAGAGAGAGAGAGAGAGAGAGAGAGAGAGAGAGAGAGAGAGAGATAGAGAGAGAAATAGAGAGAGAGAAGAAAGGAACCCCTTGCAGCTACTCTTCTTAAAAGCATCAAGTTATATTTTTCATAGACAGAACAGTACATACAAATACTTTGATGTACCAGTCGTGGGATACTGGTTGGGACGAGAAAAAACAGAGATCGCATTTTAGTCGACCCTTGCAATAGCGTTAAAGTCTCAAGACTCTGTTAGTATCGAGTCAGTGAGTACGGGGCTTGGAAATACATGCACACCAACCTCGGTGGTGTAGTGGTTAAGCCACCGGAATTAAGGCTAGTAGGTACTGGGTTCGCACCCCGGTTATAGCTCAAACCCAGAGCGAGTTTAATGACTCAATGGGTAGGTGTAAGGTTACTACACCGACTTCTCTCGCAATAACCACTAACAAACTAACCACTGGACAGACAGCCCAGATAGCTGAGGTGTGCGTGCCCAGGACAGCGTGCTTGAACCGTAATTGGATAGAAGTACAATAATAAGTATAAATGAAAAAAAACCCTTCACATTATAACAATTGTTATTAGTTAGAAAGAAAGAAGTCGGTGTAGTGGCCATAAATTACTCGAACCCATTGAGTCGTTAAACTCGCTCTGGGTGGGAACCGATTACCGGGAGGAGAACTCAGTACCTACAGGTCTTATGTCCGATAGCTTAACCATTACACCGCCGAAGCCGGTTTTGATGCACAAAGAAAAGCGCTTTAAAATAGAACTCTGAAATAATACAGAATGATATAGGTACTCCATCATCCTTGATGATTTAGATTTAGTACGATGGCAGTCCTCCTGGTAGTACTAAACCAAATAACTTCCGGCTGGGTCAAAGTTCGAGGTGCACCCAACTTTTGATAGAGAAGTGAACACCACAAGTCTTGTGATTGGTGATACATGTGTGTGTGTTGTTTGTAAAAAAAAGAAGTTTCATCTGGTTAAAAAAAATATGCAATTTTATTTCATCTAGTACCACTGAGTCAAGTAGCATTGTGCTTGAAACATGTATGGGGTATCTGTAAAAAAAAGTACTCGAATTTTGTGCGGAACTAGGGTAGTCATAGACGATACCCGTTATCTCAGAAATGAACAGCTTGACCCCAATTTTTTTCTGATTCACTTTAAGGGTGAGGAGTGGTAGTATTTATATCCGTGGCGTTTATGTTGATTGATACGCTGCAGGTAGGAGTTTTAGCCACATATGTTACTATTGTCGTCTATGGAATTTGATTTGGTAGTATACACCCTCCTATAGACAGTGCAGGAAGGATGAAATAGTCTTGTGTTGTACTCGCATCGGGCATACGTACTTGACCCATTCAGTTATCTATTTACCCTCCACCTCAGTGTGACCACTGTCAGTACACTCTAACGGTAGCCTACGCCACATGTTGGTGGTGTGTAAGCATCTGAAAGAAACTAGAAACGATATATTTGGTCAAAGAAATGTGATGGACTCCTTTCGATTCCACCCAAAACTTGTATTACAATTTCTACGTGATACTGACTTTTATTGTAAATTGCAATATTACCTATGTCTAATATCTGTATCTTTACACAGTTCTTTACACTGTGTTTTTATGTTAGTTTTGAATTTTTATATTGATGTTTATCATCACATTATTTGTTTGCATTTACTATAGTTTGACACCCAAAAACCGATGCATTTTTGTGCTTGGGTGTCGTTAACGTAAACATTCATTCATTCATTCACAAGTATGATGTTACCTCTCGAGGTTTACACTTATAACAGGCATTCTTTGCAACAGCAGTTCAATATGTTACATGAATAGTATAAAAACGTCAATAGAGCATTATGACGTCATAAACACTTACACGTGACATTACATAGCAACGTAACTTTCACAAGCTGTTATCATTACTTGAAATAGTGAAGTTGTGTGGCATATTTGATTCTTTTTGGATCAACAATTGTTATGTTTTGTTTTACAAGGTAAGCGTTATCGTTTTATACAACGTGTGTCGAACAACAGAACTCGATTCACATTGTGATATAACAAAATTGAAATAAAACTGAAACTGAACTAAAACGTTCTCAGTTGGCTATGGATTTGAAAAGACACATTATGTCCTTGCAGATCGATGACAACATAGTTAACATATAACGAGAAAGCAATAGCAAACAGTGAATATGTCCTATCTGTGGGAAAGTGCATATGAAAGATCCCTTGCTGCTAATGAAAAAAAATAAAAATAACGAACTACTCTCGGCATACTAAGATCCAAAACATATATAGCTCCCCCTTTACAATTCGGCGAACAGATAAAAAAAAAAAAAAGCCAAATTTCCTTCATTCATATTGCGCACTTTTTTTCCCTTTGGCATTAATCCTACAGGACATTCCAAATTCCATGCCCCCCCACCCCCTACCCCCATCCCCCCTCTTCGCCTGTTACAGACTTCGGTCGGGCTGCTGGTGCTCTTTTGCACCTGTTAGTGCAGGCTGTTCCTTCTCCCACCCACCCAATCTTTTTCTGTCCTGGACGGAGGAGAAGGCGGATGCCGGCACTTGTGCCCGGGACAGGCGTGCGCTACAACAGCTTCTTCTGACCTGACCTAATGAAAAAATGTAGCGATTTTCCCCCAAGACTTCGTATCAAAAATTACCAAATGTTTGAAATCCAACAACAGATGATTAATAAATCAATGTACTCTAGTGGTGACGTTAAACAAAACTTCATAAAACAGAACTTATTAAACGAGTGGCCGTTAGATACCATTTATCTTCCAACGAGTTGTTTAAAAACATATCTTACGAGCGAAAACCGGTGAGATTCGTTTCAAAACACGACCGCAGTATTCTTTTTCTCACATATCCTAAAAAAAAAAACCCTATTTTAAATAGATTTAAACATCTTTTATGCTGCGTGTTAAAATATAATACATATATCATTAAAAGGGGAAAACAATTTACATTGCAAACATATATAGCTGTCTGGCAGTAATGCTAATATAAATAAACGTTGTAATCCAGATTCGGGCACTTTCGCTGTGGGTCGTCAATTTTTAGACTAGTCATCGACGAAAAGCTTAATTCCCTCATCGACGAAAAGCTTGATTCCCTCATCGACGAAAAGCTTGATTCCCTCATCGACGAAAAGCTTGATTCCCTCATCGACGAAAAAGCTTGATTTACACATCGACGAAAAGCTTGATTCCCCCATCGACGAAAAAGCTTAATTCCCTCATCGACGAAAAGCTTGATTCATACATCGACGAAAAGCTTAATTCACTCATCGATGAAAAGCTTGATTCCCTCATCGACGAAAAAACTTGATTCACACATCGACGAAAAAGCTTGATTCACTGATCGACGAAAAGCTTGATTCACACATCGACGAAAAGCTTGATTCCCTCATCGACGAAAAAGCTTAATTCCCTCATCGACGAAAAGCTTGATTCATACATCGACGAAAAGCTTAATTCACTCATCGATGAAAAGCTTGAATCCCTCATCGACGAAAAAGCTTGATTCACACATCGACGAAAAAGCTTGATTCACTGATCGACGAAAAGCTTGATTCACACATCGACGAAAAGCTTGATTCCCTCATCGACGAAAAACTTGATTCACTGATCGACGAAAAGCTTGATTCACTGATCGACGAAAAGCTTGTGGTATGTGCTATTCTGTCTGTGGGATGGTGGATATAAACGATCCATTGCTAAAAAAAAATGTAGCGGGTTTCCAAGGCGCGTGTGCAGGGATTTCAGCGGGGTTGGAGGTTATAGACTGTGTTGAGCGAAGTTTATATGGGGTCATGCTTCCCCACAAACTATATTTCAGTATGTTTTAGCTTGGGCAGGTAAGGGTTTTGACCCCAAATACCCTTCCCCTGCACATGCACCCGTTTCTTCTTAAATCGATATGCTCTAACATTGATGTCGTTAAACAAAATAACCTAACTTTGCCCTTTCCAAAGACTGGTATATCAAAAGTCGTGGTATGTGCTATCCTATGTGTGGGATGGTGGATATACAATATCCCTTGCTACTAATGGAAAAATGTAGCGGCTTTCCTCTCTAAGACTATATGTCAAAATAACCTAATGTTTGACATCCAATAGCCGATGATTAATAAACCATTATTTTAAAATAATAATAAAAATAAAAAAGTGAAAAGAAAGGGGAAAAAGAAGAAGAAAAAAGAAGAAAAACAACCAACAACATTCTAGTAATTTTCGTAATAGGCCACTATATATGGCAAAACTGGTGTCTTTGAGTTACATCTTATACCAGATTTCTTTGAGGTCTATATTTTACATGCTAAACTCGTTAAATAAATAACACACACACAATTTCTAAGACGACGTAACTACATAGAGGATAATAAACGAGTTACCAGTTATTATCCAATTTATGTCCCGAGTGAAATAATTATTTCACGAGGGACATAAATTGGATAATAACTGGTACCAAGTTTGTTATTCTATTTATTACCTCAGCTATTTTTCTCTAAAAGCCTTTAATTTCGACGCACATGCACGAAGGCCAACCTGTATAGGAACGATGTAAACCACTTTACGCACTGTTCAGAGAATTACTATAACGTTGTAATTTAATCACGTTCATAGATAATTTTTAAAAACACAAGAACTCTTTATTCTGCTTCCAAATTTATAATGAATTGCATTAAAATGATATTTTGTTATTAATTTAACACCAAAAACAGAGACCCGTAAAGGCAAACTCTTTAAGCTACATGACGTCATTTTGTGTGTTTGTCAAATCGTGATGACGTCATATTTAGTACCGACAAAGTCATTGGTTTGTAAGCGTCAAATTGTCCAATAGTATTGTTCGTTAGACCAATGCATCATAATTTCTCAGTGAGACATTATGATTTTTATTTTCCCTGTTATGAGTGACCGCTGGGGTAATAAAATCCATTAAGTAATACAGAAATCTAAAAGATACTAAGCGGTTCTTTCATCTTAAGAATTATTGGTAAAATGCACGAAATATCGAAATAATGTTAATTAGAACACAAATCTAAAACTGGCATTTCCACCTACACTATCCTCCCACTTCAAATCTCCCCTTCTTTCGTCCACTCTAGCACAAAAATAAACATCGGCTATTTAGTGTCACAAAAGATAAGTATATAGAGGCTATTTCATGGTGGGGTTTTTTCGAATACGATTTTTATGTCAACGAGTGATGTGTAAAAACCATATTTTCACGAATTGCGAATCAGTGAGTGAAAATATAATTTTCACACATCACGAATTTTGGTAATTTTGAGATATAACCTTAGAGGAAACCCGCTATATTTTTCCATTAGTAGCAAGGGATCTTTTATAAGCTCTTTTGCATGTGCTGCCCTGTCTATGGGATAGTGCATATAAAAGATACCTTGCTGCTAATAACCGTATAACCGTATAACCGTAAATACAATGTGTTGAATTAAATAAACCATTTCCTTCCTTCTTCGTTACGATATTTTTCATTCTAACAGGTCTATCGGAGATGTCGAAAGACGGCAATGCTATGTTTGCCTATTCAGACTCACACTACCCTCTAGAATTCTATTCGGCTAGAAACAAGTCACCGCGATACTGTTCTGCTGAAATTGCAGTCACTGCTATTCACATAGACCACTGATTTTGTTTATGATTATATCCACTCTAGGTTCAATCACACGATCCTGGGTACACACCAGGGGCATTGCCTGGGGGGGGGGGGGGGGGGGGGGGGGGTGGGGGGGGGGGGGGGGGGGGGGGGAGTTGGAATATGAACCTAGCGGACCCTTTTGTCTGCACTTTTCCCAGACACGTATACGAATAACTTAAATTGCTCTGTAAAAAAATGCATCAGCAGGGGGCGGGTTCGTCCGAACGCCTCCTGCCATCGCCCCTGCACAATACATATAACTTAGCTGTCTATCTAGGTCAGGCATTAATTGGTTTGTTGTGTTATAGGTGTACGGGCTCCCATTTTTGTAGGGGGCGGACTGATTTTATCCGGAATTAAACGAAACTGCCCGAATCTGGATAACAACATTTATTTATATTAGCAGGGGCGGGACGTAGCCCAGTGGTAAAGTATTCGCTCGATGCGCAGTCGGTCTGGGATCGATCCCCATCGGTGGGCCCATTGGGCTATTTCTCGTTCCAGCTAGTACACCACTACTGGTATATCAAACACCGTGGTATGTACTACCCTGTCTGTGGGGATGGTGCATATAAAGGATCCCTTGCTGCTAATCGATAAGAGTAGCCCATGAAGTGGCGACTGGGTTTCCTCTCAATATCTGTGTGGTCCTTAACCATATGTCTGACGCCATGTAACCGTAAACAAAATATGTTGAGTGCGTCGTTAAATAAAACATTTCTTTCTTTTTATATTAGCATTACTGCCAAACTGCTACGTAAGGTTGCATTAGGAATCACTGCGCATTTTTACATGGATTACAGCTATACTAATATTGTTAGTAGACTGATGGGAATACATGGTAAAAAGGTTTTAGGCTAGGTCATTGCTCCAGCCCTGAAGGGGGGGGGGGGGGGGGGAGGCAGTTATCCACAATCCCCCGCCCCTCGTCTCATACGCTTATGCTGGTTGTTAAATGTTCGTGAGAGAGAAGTCGGTGTAGAGGTTTTACACCTTCCTAACTGATCAGTTAAAACACACTAAGATGCGAAAGCGGAGGAATAAAAAACAGAGAAAAAAAAAGAAGAGAAGGAAAGTCATGTTTTATTTAACGATGCATTAACAGTGTAATTACAGTTACATGGCGTCGAAGATGTAGTTAAGGACAAAACAGATAGAACCTGAGCAGAGGTGAGAACCTAGCACCCATCAGACTTAAGTTAAAGTCGGTGACTTAACCCCCCCCCCCCCCGAACATGTTTTGTTTAAACACATCACTAAAGCACATTGATTTATTAATTATCGGCTATTGGATGTCAAATATGTGGTAATTTTGACATATACTCTTAAAGAGGAAACCAGCTAAATTCTTTTTAGTAGTAGCAAGTGTTATTTTATATGCACTATCCTAGACAGGATAGCACATACAACGGCCTGTGATATGCCAGTCGTGGTGTACTGGCTGAAACGAGAAATAACCCAATGGACCCGACGACAGGAATCGATCCCAGACCAACCGCCCCTAGATAGAACCTAAGCAGAGATGAGAAGATGAGAACCTTTTATTATTATTATTATTATTATTATTATTTTATTATTATTATTATTTTACCACCCATCAGCTTTAAGCTAAGGCCAGTGGCTTAACCGTAACCTCACCCAGATCAGTTTGAAACATACCGGCTTCTGAATAAACTATACAATATACCAGGGCGTCCATAAGTTTCAGAAGAATGGAGGGACGTAGGTGGGGCGGGGGCGTTTTGCAATAGCACTTCCAACAATGAAACTAAGGTGGGGGGAATAAACATTGACCCCCCCCCCCCCCCCGTTGAAAGGCCATCAAAATTTGGGTTTGAAGGAATATTTTTCCTTACTCCAACCAGTTATCCGGAAAATTAACAAAATTGGAGGTCATAATTCTTCATGTTATTAGAACAGACAGACAGACAGACAGACAAGCACACACACACAGAGGAAGACATTACACACACACACACACGCACACACACACGCACGCACGCACGCACACACACATGGAGGGGAGGAGAGAGAGAGAGAGAGAGAGAGAGAGAGAGAGAGAGAGAGAGAGAGAGAGAGAGAGAGAGAGAGAGAGAGAGAGAGAGAGTTTGTATTGTTTAATGACACCACTAGAACACATTGATTAATTAATCATCGGCTATTTGATGTCAAACATTTACTAATTCTGACACGTAGTCATCAGAGGAAACCCGCTACATTTTTCCTAACGCAGAAAAGTATGTTTTATATGCACTTTTCCACAGACAGGAAAGCACATATCACGGCCTTTGACCAATTGTTGTGCACTGGTTGGAACGAGAAAAAACCCAATCAGTTGAAAGAGATTTATTTAATGACTTTGCTTACCGGCCGATCGATTTCTCGGGCTCTAATCGGTCATAACCAACCAGTGCCATAATAAATACAAACACTCAAAAGCTGCGTTTTCAGTCTCAAATTATTGACCCCCCTCCTCTCTCTCTCTCTCTCTCTCTCTCTCTCTCTCTCTCTCTCTCTCTCTCTCTCTCTCTCTCTCTCTCTCTCTCTCTCTCTCTATCTCTCTCTCTCTCGTCCCACTGACGTTATTTACAAAGAACATCTGAAAGAGACACATTAACACGAACACGCTCGGGACGTCAGCATTGCCAGTTATCTGGAAAGTTCACAAGTATGTAGGTAATAATTCTTCATGTTATTAGAACAAGTTCAAGTTCTTTATTACGTTAAGTTTTGCAACTTATCAGCATTATAACAATGAAATACAATATTATGTACAATAGTGCGGAACAATGGTGGAGAATGACTAACATAAATACATACACATATACCGACAAAAACAATCTATATCTATACATAAACAATCGGCAATATGGGCCACACAAATATAGATATATTAAGTTGTTTGTAGTAATAGCATATCCCTCATTTTGTTCGCCTGTAGTAAGTATTTGCCAAGGTTATTTATCTCCTTATTGTTTGTAGTTGACAAGAGCTGTATTAGTTTAAAAGCACTGGGGTTCTTCGAGTAGTATTTCTTAATAAATCTATTTCTTAAAGTTTCGTATCGTGGACACTGAAGAATAAAATGAAACTCATCCTCAATCTCATTAATATTACATAATGTACACACTCTTTGTGTTCTCTCGATGGTTTTGTACCTACCAGCTTCAATATTTAGCCTGTGTGCACACATTCTCATTTTCGTTATTTCTTTTATATTTGTGAATCAATTGGCTTGGTAAGACATTTTTGTAATTTATATTCCTTTATTAAGTGTTTATATAGTGATCCTTTTGGCGACGCTGGTATTATACTGTAGGACTTTTGTTTAAATACATCAAATATTCTTTCTTTAATTATGTAATAAAAACAGATATGGGTATGGGTCGATTTCCACATATAACATTGCCCAAGTGTATCTAATTCCTGCTTAATATTCGTTAGCCAAAAATCTCCATACTCATACTCGTACATAGCTTTTAAAATGCAATTACTGGTACTACCAAGGTTTATCCAATGTTTAAAAATTCTCAGCTTTCTTATAATAGCTAGCGGAAATCGTCCCAGTTCTCTATAAACAAAGTAATTGCAAAGAATAGACAGAGATACACATCCACAGGGAGGGACGGGATGGAGAGAGAGAGAGGGAAGGGATGGAGGGAGCGAAAGAGAGGGAGGTTGAGAGAGAAAGAGAGGGGAGGGATGGAGGGAGCGAAAGAGAGGGAGGTTGAGAGAGAGAGAGAGAGAGAGAGAGAGAGAGAGAGAGAGAGAGAGAGAGAGAGAGAGAGAGAGAGAGAGAGAGAGAGAGAGAGAGAGAGAGAGAGAGAGAGAGAGATTATCTGTGCCACCCCCTCCACCGCTGCCAGTTGCCAGAATCTTCCGACACATATCCTTTGGTGTTGTTAAATAAACACGCACTCCCATTAAAAACTATATTTATTGACTTTGCTTACCGGCCGATCGATTTCTCAGGCTCTGATCGGCCATAACCAACCAGTGCCATAAGAAATAAAAACACTCAAAACATGCGTTTTTCAGTCACACATTATTGACTTTCTTTTTTCTCACTCTCTCTCTCTCTCTCTCTCTCTCTCTCTCTTTTTGTCCCACTGATGTTATTTACAAAGAACTTCTGAAAGCGACACATTAACACGATCACGCTAGGGACGTCAGCATTGCCCAGTGCTTCTGGAAAGTGTCAAGAGAGACAACTCCTTGAAACCTTTTTTTTAGTACAAAATCGGCGATGATGAAAATAGCTGAACAAAAGAATTAATTAAAGAGGATAAAATATAGAAAATATCTTTTTTGTTTAACGACATCCTGTCATGTGTATTTTAATCATGCGCTCAAAGGGTGTCAAAAGCGATAGGATGAAAGAAAGAAAGAAGTGTTTTATTTAACGACGCACTCAACACATTTTATTTACGGTTATATGGCGTCAGAGATATGGTTAAGGACCACACAGATTTTTTTAGAGGAAACCCGCTGTCGCCACATAGGCTACTCTTTTACGACAGGCAGCAAGGGATCTTTTATTTGCGCTTCCCACAGGCAGGATAGCACAAACCATGGCCTTTGTTGAACCAGTTATGGATCACTGGTCGGTGCAAGTGGTTTACACCTACCCATTGAGCCTTGCGGAGCACTCACTCAGGGTTTGGAGTCGGTATCTGGATTAAAAATGCCATGCCTCGACTGGGATCCGAACCCAGTACCTACCAGCCTGTAGACCGATGGCCTGCCACGACGCCACCGAGGCCGGTCGCGATAGGATGAAAGAAAGAAAGAAGTGTTTTATTTAACGACGCACTCAACACATTTTATTTACGGTTATATGGCGTCAGACATATGGTTAAGGACCACACAGATGTTTTTTTAGAGGAAACTCGCTGTCGCCACATAGGCTACTCTTTTACGACAGGCAGCAAGGGATCTTTTATTTGCGCTTTCCACAGGCAGGATAGCACAAACCATGGCCTTTGTTGAACCAGTTATGGATCTCTGGTCGGTGCAAGTGGTTTACACCTACCCATTGAGCCTTGCGGAGCACTCACTCAGGGTTTTGAGTCGGAATCTGGATTAAAAATTCCATGCCTCGACTGGGATCCGAACCCAGTACCTACCAGCCTGTAGACCGATGGCCTGCCACGACGCCACCGAGGCCGGCGATAGGATGAAGGCACATGCCCGTAGGAACAATATGTAAAGTGAGAGGCGCACAATCTATTGTGGAGAAGAAAGGAATACATGAATATTTTATTTAAATAGTTTGTTTTGTTTAATGACACCACTAGAACACATTAATATATTAATCATTGGCTATTGGACGTCAAACATACGCTTATGTTAGTTGTTAAATGTTCGTGAGAGAGAACAACTGATCAGTTAAAACACACTATTAGTGTGAGAAAAAACAGAAGGAAAGTCATGTTTTATTTAACGATGCATTTAAGGACCACACAGATAGAACTTGAGCAGAAATGAGAATCTAGCACCCATCAGATTTAAGTTAAAGTCGGTGGCTTAACCCGCCCCCAACCTGTTTTATTTAAAGACACCACAAAAGCACATTGATTTATTAGTTATCGGCTATTGGATGTCAAACATTTGGTAATTCTGACATATAGTCTTAGAGAGGAAACCCGCTACATTTTTCCATTAACAGCAAGGGATTTTTTTTTTTATATGCACCACCCCATAGACAGGATAGCACATACCACGGCCTTTGGTGTACCAGTCGTGGTGCACTGGCTGGAACGAGAATCAGCCCAATGGGCCCACCGACGGGGATCGATCCCAGACCGACCTCGCACCAAGCGAGCGCTTTACCACTGGGCTAGTTCAGAAATAAGAGGAATCGCCTTTGCCTACTCTAGTTCCACCGTCATCCTATACATTTTGATAGAACCCTGCACATATTTCAAGCACAATATAAGCTGGTACTCTGATACTTACTTACTTAATCCCCTTTGTGCTGAGAAGCCCATCAGGCTGTAACCAGAGATCGCCACTGTTGCCTGTCTTTTGCCGGCTCAGACTGCCCTCTCGGATTTCCTTCTCTAGTGTCCTCCTCCATGATTCTTTTGGTCTTTCCCGTTTCCTTTTTCCAGGAAGGGTCCATCGGAGTGCCACTCTTGGTAGGGCTGTTTGAGGCATTCTAATAATATCAGGCCTCAGACCACAATTAATTTCGCTATATGTTTCTATATAGCCTTAGTGGCTATAACATTTTTATTAATATCAGCAGGCCCGTGCAGTTTTGTATGTACCTTTGCCTGCATGGGGGACACATACCCTGAAAAGGACAACCCCTGTTGTCCAGCTCTTTCTCCCAGCATATTGGTTTAAACACACACCCTCTAAATCAGGCCGGAGTACACCCATTTTACACAAAAAGCACTACTTTTGCATGGGCCGGAATTACCACAAACAAGTCTCCAATGTCAACAAGTTACACATGTTTACAAACTACATGCTATCCCCTGTCACTTCAGTCAAACAGTTGCCACTTCATAGCTGTCTGCCATGAAATAATCACAGTCAAACAGCAGACTACTTGCGCGGTGAAACTTCCGGATTTTGGACAACCAAATGGGAAGATAACTGTAATCTGAGGCCTATCAGTCCATTTTTTTCCCCTAAAAAACTGGCCCACACACTAATGCATTCCAATGATATACATATTAAAGCAATGCTCAGTAAGTATCGGTATGTCACCTTTAAACTGAGAGTATACAGAGGCTGTGTTAAAACACCTACCACAGTGCCTTGCCATGGCCAATTTTAGCAATGGAAACTTGAGGGACACCAACTTCAAAATGTAATAACTTTATCAAATTTTGGAATTTCTTCATACAATGAGCAGCTATTTTTTTCTTCTACATATGTTCTATCTGCACAGTGTTGTCTTGGAAAGATTTTGAAATATTAAAAAGGAAAAAAAATCAATCATTAGATTTTACTTCATTTTTAATGAAATATTAAACTTAAATTTAAATTTTTGAAAAACAAAAAAATCTAAAACTGTAAAATTTTGCATTTTAGATATGATAAGTGGAGGCTTAGTAAAGATATGGTGACTGAATTCATGATACATTATTAGAAATGTGTCAGAGGGATGGTGAAAGTCACAAAATAGGGGCCATTTGCAACAAATGTTTACACACTAATTTCAGGGAAAATTAGACATGATAGGCCTCACATTCAATTTTGACCTGCTGTATTTACTTAATCTACTTCATTTACTGTATTAGACATGTAGCCACTTTGTAAAAGGCAAAACAGTCCATATAAATGCATATTAATATGAATATGCCCTACAGATATTACTTAGGTATACACCATAATATGTTTTTTGTTGACGACAACTTTGAAAATGAAGATTTTGTCACAAAATGCTGATATAAATCCTACCAAGAGGTACTTGCACCATATTTTTCAGTTTCCAGTGATAACTGTTAACAAGTGTAGTCATGTGCCAGTGTCTGGGATACCTCAGTGTAGTATTTCTTGATTGGAAGGATGTTTTGTAGTAATGACCACTGAATATGCATTATGGATTATTCTGCCATATGTATTACAAGCCAAATGTTAACCTTTTTGGCACATTTTCTGCAATAAACTTGACAAGTATACCAGCATCTGATTACTGAACACAATAAATACATTCAGACAGCATAGAATATTAGCCTATTAGATTTTCTAAGGATAAAAGACCATTTTTGAAAAATGACTGAAGTGTGTAATTTACATAAATGTAGGTGAAATGTATTATTAGAGTACTTAATCTTGTTAAAAACTGTATACTATTTATTTAAAGTGTTTAATTACATTTAGTAGTGATATATTCATTATATTTGGATCTTCTGTCCAATTGCAATAATTGAGAAACTCATTAAAATTCAAAATGTAAAAAAAATTAAAATCTCAATATTGACTAACAAAATCCAACTTTTGCTCTTTTTTTACCAAATTATTAGCTCAAAACTGTTAAAAAATATTGCAACAACCTGTAGTAACATCAGAGGTCATTTTATGCTATTTTGGAGGATATTGAAATTTAAAAGTTGAAAATTTTAATTTTAATTTTTAATAAATTCAAAAAAAATGTTTTTTAATTTAATAAAATATTTAGAAAATAAATAAATTAGTTTTCATATTCCTTGTGGTATGCACAATCAGTCAGTGTAATTTCACCTCTCTGGTTATAATACTTTCATCAGAATCAAGCATTTAACCGGTGTAATGTGTGAACTATATCAGGCCTCAGACCACAATTAATTTCGCTATATGTTTCTATATAGCCTTAGTGGCTATAACATTTTTATTAATATCAGCAGGCCCGTGCAGTTTTGTATGTACCTTTGCCTGCATGGGGGACACATACCCTGAAAAGGACAACCCCTGTTGTCCAGCTCTTTCTCCCAGCATATTGGTTTAAACAGACACACCCTCTAAACCAGGCCGGAGTACACCCATTTTACACAAAAAGCACAACTTTTGCATGGGCCGGAATTACCACAAACAAGTCTCCAATGTCAACAAGTTACACATGTTTACAAACTACATGCTATCCCCTGTCACTTCAGTCAAACAGTTGCCACTTCATAGCTGTCTGCCATGAAATAATCACAGTCAAACAGCAGACTACTTGCGCGGTGAAACTTCCGGATTTTGGACAACCAAATGGGAAGATAACTGTAATCTGAGGCCACATGGCCAATCCACCGCCATCTTTGGCGCTTGATGTCCTGTACCAATGACTGTATGGAGGTTTATTTATGGAAGGAAGGAAATGTTTTATTTAACGACGCACTCAACTTTTATTTACGGTTATATGGCGTCAGACATATGATTAAGAACCACACAGATATTGAGAGAGGGAACCCGTTTGTTTATGGAGTTCTTCGTTGGTTATGATGTTGGGCCAGAAGATATTCAGAATCCTGCGAAGGCACCGATTTTCCAGGATTCTGCTCCATACACTGATTCTAATTCATATTAAAATACAGGAATTTACTGATCGGAAGAAAAAACATTTTACGACAAGTCCTGTCGCACAATCTCACCAATGACCGGCATGATCTAATCCAATGAAACATTGAACGCTGGGCGCACTTCGAACTTTGATCCGGTGAGAAAGAAAGAAAGACATGTTTTATTTAACGACGCACTCAACACATTTTATTTACGGTTATATGGTGTCAGACATATGGTTAAGGACCACACAGATATTGAGAGAGAAAACCCGCTGTCGACACTTCATGGGCTACTCTTTTCGATTAGCAGCAAGGGATCTTTTATATGCACCATCCCATAGACAGGATAGCACATACCACGGCCTTTGATGTACCAGTCATGGTGCACTGGCTGGAGCGAGAAATAGCGCAATGGGCCCAGCGACGGGGATCGATCCCACACCGACCGCACATCGAGCGAGCACTGTACCACTTGATCCGGTGAGATGGTGTTTGGTACACTGTTGTGTCTCAACCTTTAAGACAACCCACTACCATTAGTCGTGTCGTTACTTGCTGTAGCAGCTCAATATAGTCCGGCTTAGGAAATAGTTCCCCATAAAAAAAAGAAATACTACAAAATTCTGATATGCTTTTTGAAATCTTTCTTTAATGATTACACGTAGGTTGACCTCTGTAGTATTTAACTAATCTATTTTTTTTAAGTAACTTATATGTAGTACTAATTGATAACAACTGCGCAAGTGGTATGGTGCCACTTATATAACAGGAACATGAGGCGGTGCTCGGATATAGGGGCCATTAATTGAAATATTTTGTGGTCGATCCATGTTGATTTTTTACACGGTACATGTTAGTTGAGAGCACTCCCTAAAATTAGTAGTCACATGACCCTCTCGACAGTGTTCGTAAAGTGGTTTCGAAATTGGTTATATTTGATTAGCAACAATATTTATCAAAATATTCAAATTTCATGTGTGTAAAGTTTCTTATGGACGTCGGTATATTTTTTTACATTTCATTTCAACTTATTTCCGTGCTTATATCCCATTAAGGTTCAAACACGCTGTCCTGGGCACACACTTCAGCTATCTGGTCTGTCTTTCCAGGACAGCGTGTTAATTGTTAGTGGTTAGCGAAAAAAAAGAAAAAGAGTGTGTAGTGGTATTACACTTACCCATTGAGTCGTTAAAACTCGCTCTGGGTGGTAGTGGTACAGGGCTACAAACCCTTTATCTACCAGTCTTATATCCGATGGCTTATAAACACGATGCCACTGAGAATATATTCTGACAGAAATTGTATTGAACTGCATGGAGTAATTAATGGTGGTGTGTAACCGTGAGTGGATATAGGCACGTTAAAGGAACCATCGTGAGTTGTCCTGGGGGCAGGTGCCGAACTCGCTACAACAGACCAGCCTTGGTGGCGTCGTGGCAGGCCATCGGTCTACAGGCTGGTAGGTACTGGGTTCGGATCCCAGTCGAGGCATGGGATTTTTAATCCAGATACCAACTCCAAACCCTGAGTGAGTGCTCCGCAAGGCTCAATAGGTAGGTGTAAACCACTTGCACCGACCAGTGATCCATAACTGGTTCAACAAAGGCCATGGTTTGTGCTATCCTGTCTGTGGGAAGCGTAAATAAAAGATCCCTTGCTGCTATTCGAAAGTGGCGACAGCGTGTTTCCTCTCAAAAATCTATGTGGTCCTTAACCATATGTCTGACGCCATATAACCGTAAATAAAATGTGTTGAGTGCGTCGTTAAATAAAACATTTCTTTCGCTACAACAGCTTGTTCTGAGTGTGCATGTAAAACCCTATGACCTGACCTGACCTGACTATCCTGAGTTTGCAACCATACTAGTAACATATTTGCAAACAATAAATCCTTTTTAAATAAAGTTCCATCTTGAATACAGTTTATTGATTAGTGTATCAGTATCTGTATCTAGAACGTGGTTCTGGTCGTCCTGTTTGTAATAGCTCAAATTTCATTTTACTTCCTGATATAATCTTTGTTTTGTACGCACGAAATGATTTGGAGATAAAAATATGGATAATATGTAATTTCTGTTGTTAAAAATTCCCTGTTAGTAAAAAAATATGTTACAGTGACCGCAAACTCGGAAAGCCCCTTTAATATTGTTTTAGGATCCTTGTTCACAAAACATCGTAAGTTTACTTTTGCGACTAGATGTTAAACCCGTCGTACGCTTACATCTACTTGGCATCTATTTCACGCAGAAAATTACATCATTTGGGAAGTTGGAACATTGTAAGTAAACACAAAAATGAAACATTTATTTAAACCTATATTACTTGTACTGTAGGTAGGAATATGAATTGTGGTTTAGTAACAGAGTTACGTTTACGTGCAAAACTAGGTTGTGAAATTGGTCTTAACTTAATTAAAAAAACCAAAACCTCTCGCAAATTTGAGATTTCGCAGTGCAAACGCAAAAAGACTTGCAAAGAGAGAGGGTGTGTGAGAGAGAGAGAGAGAGAGAGAGAGAGAGAGAGAGAGAGAGAGAGAGAGAGAGAGAGAGAGAGAGAGAGAGAGAGAGAGAGAGAGAGAGAGAGAGAGAGAGAGAGAGAGAGAGAGAGAGAGATACCCGATGAGATGTTTCTTAAGAGAGCTTTGTGAATTAGATACTAGAGAGAGAGAGAGAGAGAGAGAGAGAGAGAGAGAGAGAGAGAGAGAGAGAGAGAGAGAGAGAGAGAGAGACCCGATGAGATGTGTTTTTACGAGAGCTTTGTGAATTAGATACCAGAGACCGAGAGAAGAAGAAAACCTTTGCTACTACATATTATATTATGCTGCTAGATATAATAGGAGTGGCGGGACGTAGCCCAGTGGTAAAGTGCTCGCTTGATGCACGGTCGGTTTGGGATCGATCCTCGTCGGTGGGTCAGTTGAGCTATTTCTCGTTCTAGCCAATGCACCACGACTGGTATATTAAAGGCCGTGGTATGTGCTATCCTGTCTGTGGGATGGTACATATAAAATATCCCTTGCTACTAATGGAAAAATGTAGCGGGTTTCCTCTCTAAGACTATATGTCAAAATTACCAAATGTTTGATATCTAATAGCCGATGATTAATAAATCAATGTGCTCTATTTGTGTCATTACCCCCCCCCCCCCCCCAAAAAAAAAAAAAACACCTTAGGATGTAACAGGGAAGTTGAGATGGGGTATGATGACCTTACAGTGGGCTTCGCCGATAAATTGCCAGCCCTTATTAGCCAAGGCTATACACACGGTTGCCGTTTATATAGCCACCTCCGTGTTAAATAACAAATATGGCGACCTACATTATGGTTGTATTAATGGAAATACTCTTTGTACGCAATATATATTGTACGATGTGTGTGCTGAAATCAATTGGATCTGACCCCATAAAGATTCTTACGAAATGCGACAAAGAAGGCTATCGGCAGTACAAATGAAGAGAGGAGAAGCGGTCAGAACGATGAGAAACTGTTAAAACTGCCTTACGTATTATGTTGTATACTGACATCGGCCTCGGTGGCGTCGTGGTTAAGCCATCGAACATAAAACTGGTATGTACTGGGTTCGCAGCCCGGTACCGGCTCCCACCCAGAGCGAGTTTTAACGATTCAGTGGGTAGGTGTAAGGCCACTACACACTCTTCACTCACACTAACAACTAACAATTAACAACTAACCCACTGTCCTGGAGAGACAGCCCATATAGCTGAGGTGTGTACTTAGGACAACGTGCTTGAACCTTAATTGGATATAAGAACGAAAATAAGCTGAAATGAAAAATGAAATATATACCGACGTCCAAAAGGAAATTTACACACATGAAATTTGAATAATTTGATAAATATTGTTCAAAAATAACCAATTTCACAAACACTTTGCATGTATCAGGAAGCGCATGGTGACGTTTAGATATTAAACTTTATGATACTTTGATATCCCACCATACTATTATTTGGTTTTCTATAATACAGACCGTCCTCGATGGCGTCGTGATTAGGCCATCGGTCTACAGGCTGGGAGGTACTGGGTTCAGATCCCAGTCGAGGCATTGGATTTTTAATCCAGATACGAACTCCAAACCCTGAGTGAGTGCTCCGCAAGACTCAATGGGGAGGTGTAAACCACTTGCACCGACCAGTAATCCATAACTGGTTCAACAAAGGCCATGGTTTGTACTATCCTACCTGTAGGAAGCGCAAATAAAAGATCCCTTGCTGCTGATGGGAAAAAGTAGCCCATGTAGTGGCGACAACGGGTTTCCTCTCAAAATGTGTGAGGTCCTTAACCATATGTCTGACGCCATAAAACCGTAAATAAAATGTGTTGAGTGCGTCGTTAACTAAAACATTTCTTTCTTTCTTTCTATAATACAATTTCAAGCCTTGTAACGTTTCCTTTGGACGTCAGTATAGATTCGTACCGAAGCGCTAGAAGGCCTGTTATATAGAAGTATAATAGTTGAACACTGGATACGGCGAGGAAAATCTCAAATGGGTCTATCAACTAAGGGCGATCGATGATCCTACAAAACATCACACCTCAAGCTCTAGCTGTAGCACAGTACTACACTATGTTCTGTCTACTGGTAGGAAGCAATATTTGTTTAACGATACCAGACCTTAACACATTTAAATCTGGTCTATTTCGGGGGGGGGGGGGGGAGAGAGAGAGAGAGAGAGAGAGAGAGAGAGAGAGAGAGAGAGAGAGAGAGAGAGAGAGAGAGAGAGAGAGAGAGAGGACCCAATAGTCGTCAGAGAGAGAGAGAGAGAGAGAGAGAGAGAGAGAGAGAGAGAGAGAGAGAGAGAGAGAGAGGGAGAGGGAGAGAAAGAGAGAGGGGAGGGGGGGAGAGAGGGAGAGATGGTGAGGGAGAGAGGGAGAGGGAAAGAGGGAGGAAGAAACCCGCTGCCGCAGAAAAGCTATTCTTGTTGATAAAACAGTACCCTTAAGGGTTCTTTTGAATGGGACTTCCCCCATAGACAGGACAGTACATATAACGGTCTTTGATATTTCAGTCAAGGGACACTGGTTAGAACGGGAAATGAAAGCACTAAGGGGGTCGATCCTGCAATCTATCGCACATCAGTCGGGATATCTACTACTGAGCTACATCTCTCCCACACTCCACCTCCAACCCTACCTCAAAGATATCATATTTAGCTCCTCTTTACTATAGGAAATATAATAAACCTTTGGCAGGACCATAACTGGGGGGGGGGGGGGGGGGGGGTGGGGGGGGGGTGGGGGGGGGGGGGGGGGGGGGCGGGAGTGGGTGCAATTGACCTCAAAGAAAAATAAGATGCGTGCTTTACTTTAGAAGTTCCTTTTTCCTAAATGGAGAAGATCACATACATAAGCCTACGACTCCTATTTTTGAAATGAGTTGGGGTAGGAGGAGGCTGTCTTTTGCCCGAATTAAACGAGAATGCCCGAATCTGTGAATAGCAACTTTTAGTCATATTAGCATTACTGTCAGGCAGCTACATAGAGTTGCAAACGAATCACTACATTTTACATGGATTACAACTAATTTTGAGGGTAGAATGATGGACATACATGGTAAAAAGGTCTCAGGTTAGCACATTTTCCCCGAATATCTGTATCATTTTGGCCCGAATTTGAGGTTTTGCTCCATCACTAGGGGGAAAATTGCCCCCCCCCCCACTGCCCACCGTCTTGTATGCTTATGATTAAATATACTTTAATTTTAATTTTAAGATAGATTTGGACATTTTATATTTTCTCAGGCGAACATTCTACTAATTGGTCACATCCTGAGGACGCAATAGGCCTCGGGAGTGAAGGTGGGGTGGGGGTGGGTGGAGCATATTGTCAATTGGTTGGAGAATATTCGTTATATTTAAAGTTGGGAGCTAGAGACTCCCTGTTCCACCTACCCCCACCCAGTTTCCGAAGCCTGACGTCTGTGACACGATCCATTCTGCATCAACGCGCATTTGAACTAGTCTACTGTTAAGACTGGTTTCCATAAACTCGCCAAGAGACGCAGATCAACGCACTACCAACGCAGATTATCTCATGCGCTCTACGACAGATCTCCAAAGTTGAATCGAATTATTACACAGGGAAGCAATCAAATTGTCGGCGAACGTTAGCTTCGCTCGCTGTCACTGAACGCAAGTTTCATTTTCACCGATCGGTCGTGGATCCGACGCATACCGTCTGGAATTGTTCCCATAAAAATATATTTGGTCTGCGTCGATCTGCATCGTCTTCCAGACTATATGGTAATTCACATAGGTATTTAGAATCCACGTGGGTTTGGTAGGAATGTTTGGGACGGGGGTGGGGGTGGGGGGTGGGGGGGGGGGGGGGGAGCGAGGATCGATTCTAATCAACATATGTAGCTATCACAATCACATAAAGTCATAACGACTACATAATGGCGTCATCAGGGATTCCCCTACACGCCGATCTGCGTCTAATTACACGTTTAAACATCTACATAGAACCACTTGCTTGCCATTCTGAAAATCAATTATGACCAAAAGCCACACTGCAATTTTCGTATTCAACAGAAACTGCCATGCAAGTTTAAAAGTCACAAACGGATACTAACAGCTTTCTTGATGGCGCGTGACAATCTCCGTATATTCTCTTCCACTCGTCCCGAAATACATTAAAGTCCGAAACCACCATCATTTCCACTAAAAGAATGTCATAGTTACTGTCACGAAGATGTCCCCACGGAGACAAACCTCCATCGCTATATACTGCCTGGCGCTATTGTATGAAAAACTAACCACGCATGCGCCGGTTCCACCACGAATTCTGTTGATGAATGGAAGCAAAGATTCGATAAAGTCCGGATAACAACATACACAGCCATGCAACTAGCAGTCATTCAATAATTCGACTGTTTCTCGTTCACAGCTTGTGTGTTCACATCCAAGTAGATTTAATTTTCATTAGTAATATAAGTTTGAAAAAAATTTATATAACCAAAACTCATAATAGTTTTATTTTACTTTCAACTGATCGATTCGTTAGCATGTGATAGATAGACAGAGAGAGAGAAAAAGTAGCTTTCAGAAATTGGAAAGTTCTGTCGTCTGCTTTTCCACGCCTGCGTGGACCGGATGGTGTAATTTGTTTTGTTTTTTCCCCCACCACGTGCTGTACAGAGAAAAGGAAAACCTATACTTATTCGGTTTCACTACCTGTGTTGGTGTGTGAGTTGTGTCTCTTTACCTAATTAATATGCAACGGCTGAAGGATAAGCTACACATCCCAAAGGCACAGTCTTTCCACGAGGTGGGAAGTTTGGAAACTATAGTGCGAGATTCAATATATTTGGCATGGCCGGGGGCCAGTTTCGACAGCAGCAGCGGCGGCAGCGACAAGAAAGAGTCCCGGAGATATCTGCAACGTCAGCCCGACGCCATCGAGGAGGAGGACGACGATAATGAGTAAGTAGATGCATCTAGCACACACTAAACAGGTCCCAGGGGCGGATCTAAGGGGGAGTCATGGGACCGCTCATCAATGTGCTGACATGTAGTGGATTATTTGTCACATTCAAAGGTTTACGAGGTCCCTTTTTAGAACTCTTGTCACCCACCTTTTGAAATCCTAGATTCGCCCTTGCGGTTCATCGTAATGGATTATTTGCCATAGCTATGATTATACGGGGTTCATTCATTATTTAATCATAAATTTGTTGTCCTGATGTACTTACCTCTATTTGACAATCATCTGGTATGTTACTCGTGATTGTGTAATAAGACGTACGTTTGTTCGCTTATTCATTCATTCATCCATCGCAACCCACGCACCCACCCATGCATGCATCCACCCATGCATGAATCTATCCATCCATCCATCACTCATCCATCTTCTACTCATCTATCCATGCATCCATCCATCCATGCATCCATTCATTAATTCATGCATCCATCCATCCATGCATCCATCCGTCCATCCATCCATCCGTCCGTCCGTCCGTCCGTTCATCCATCCATTCATTAAGTCTGTCAGTCAATCAAGTCTTAGAGAACGTATCTGTGTAGAGGTGTACAAATTAGCATATATAGTGATTAATAACGCTGAATAATATATGTACCAGAAAAACCCAGACTTCCAAAAGGTTGCCGACTGCTTCACCCCACCAGTTTTGACAGTTCTTATTGTTTTTACCAGTATTCCAATAAACATAATATAAGCCCCCCCCCCCCCCCCCCCCCCCCCCCCCCCCCCAGCATCCACCTTTCGTAAAATGCCGAGTTCGCGTCTGTAAATACAAGCATTCACAAACTGAAATGCGGCGTGCGTTGTGATTGTCATGTAAAACGAATTCTATAACGGCCCGTTTATCTATACACAGTTTATGTGTGTGAAAGCGGCTCATTCAAGATCAACCTTTTTTCAAGTGAACGGTTTACGGCAATGGCCAAGTTCAAAGTACTGTTGGGTCGAATTGTTTTACCCCAAGCCGACCTCCAAAACTAAATAGTCACTCACCAGACTATAATTTGTCATTCTGAAGCATAGGCGTACGGGCTCCCACATTTTGTAGTGGTTTGCTGGTTTTTGCCCGAACTAATCTAAATATAAAAGTATTAGGAAGGACTTTCCTGTGGCACTGTCACTAACACTAACCCTAACCCTAACTCAAACTCTATTTATGATTAGTATCAGTGACAGTGCCAAAGGAAAGCCCTACTAAGTAGGAGTACCAACGGCTATATAGGGTTACACACGAATCGCTACGCATTTTCCAATGAATTACAACTAATTTTGCGAATACAATGACGAAAATACATGGTAAAAAGGTTTCATGTTAGCACATTTTGCCCGAATATCTCTTCCGTTGTTGCCCGAATTTGAGTATTTGCTCCAGCAATATGGGGTGGGATGGGGTGGGGTGGGGTGGGGTGGGATTGGTAGTTGCCCCCCTGCACCCTCCTGTCTCGTACGTTATGTTCTGATGTGCTTTCAGTTTCAAATACGGCATTAAATACTACCATGGTGAGGTATGGGACAGCCTAAGTTAGTTTTCATCTCATCAGTATAAATTGCTGCATGGTGGATTTCTTCTAGTGGGCCAGGTAGGCCTACTATCGTGCGTGAAGCATGCCGAGTCACAGTGTAACTAAAAATAGCGTGACACGTTTTATGCGGAACTAGAATAGACGGAAACACTTCCGGCTATGTCCAATATAGGCAATTTAATGTCCAATTTGGTTTGATTGATTTTAAGATCGAGGTGTTGTAGCGTATATACAGGTCCAGGGGCGGGTCACAAAATTCTTCTAAGATGAAAGGGCTTGTTGAAGGCAAAGGAAGTCGAGCTCCCAAAGGAAACGAGTTCTATAGGGAGTCGTGGGTATGCTTCCCAGAACATTTTGAAACAGAAAATGCTCAGAGACGCGTTTTCAGTGCAATTTAATGTTGTATATTATAAATGATAGGTCGAAAAACCAAAAGTAATTAAAATGGGCACTTAAAACGAGCTGGAGGGGTGTGTGTGTGATATGGGACACCTTTGACCCCCTCGCCCTAGAACCGCCAGAGGTCTATGGTCCCTTTATTAAATGATGAAGATATATTTCCATTAACTATAACACAAGATTTTATATTTCGCCCCCCCCCCCCCCCCCCCCGAAAAAAATAATTAAAAAAAATTAACGATTAATATCTGATCCAAATCCAAACAATCCAGGGTCTTCATGACCATGCAATGGAGTCGGAATGTTTTTGACACATGATACTATTGTCCATGGGATTCCATTTGACTGCATGCACCCTGACATTTTAATGCATTGACGTCCTCATAAATTAACCACTACGGTTGGCGAGTTCCCTTCAGCTCCGCTATTGCATTACAGTAACTGCTAACCAAGAACCAACTGGTTATATACAGAAAAGAATGCGCTATGCAAGAAAGAGAAAGTTTCAACAAGATCAACATGCACATTTGTTTTTTTTAGAAGACTAACACTCTCTATCTTTAAAGGGCTAGACGTAGCCCAGTGGTAAAGCGCTTGCCTGATGCGCGATCGGTCTAAGATCGATCACCGTCAGCAGGACCATTGGGTTATTTCTCGCTCCAGTCAGTGCACCACGACTGGTATATCAAAGACCGTGGTATGTGCTGTCCTGTCTGTGGGATGTTGCATAGAACAGATTTCTTGCTACTGATGAAAAAACCCAATGTTGCTGGTTTCCTCTCTAAGACTATGTCAAAATTACCAAATGTTTGACATCCAATAGCCAATGATTAATAAATCAATGTGCTCTAGTGGTGTCGTAAAACAAAACAAACTTTAACTCTAACTACCGACCTCGGTGGTGTCGTGGTTAAGCCACCGGACATAAGGCTGGTAGGTACACGGTTCGCAACCTGGTACCGGCTCCCACCCAGAGCGAATTTTAACGACTCAATGGGTAGGTGTAAGACCACTACACTCTCTTCTCTCTCGCTAACCACTAACAACTAACTCACTGTCCTGGGCAGACAGTCCAGATAGCTGAGGTGTGTGCCCAGGACAGCGTGTTTGAACCATAAGCACGAAAAAAAGTTGAAATGAAATGAGATGAACTCTAAAACTTTGTGACTACAACAGTGATTCTAGTTACCGTTATCTTTATTAGTGCGATTGGTCATACGATCTATTAGCTATGCCTGCAAACATTGTTCTCAATTCCCCGTCTGCCGTGTAGTCGTTTATTATTCATGGTGAATTAGTAGCCATGCAACATGTTTGCTTTATATTTATGCAAGCGTATAAGCCGCAATACTATACCGAACACCAAAAGAAAAGCGACATATTAAAAAAAAAAAAAAAAAAAAAAAAAGGATTAAAGGAACATACCCTAGTTGTTAAACACTAATGCATATTTTTGTAACGTTAAACCGTTTTTAATAACTTAAATCATACTTTACTTAGATTTTATTGTTTAGATTATCAACCTGGTGCTTTTAATATCACAAAATGCATTTCTCATATTTTTAAAAACGCACGTGCGTCTGAGAAGTAACAGTTTTAGTCTATTTTTAGAGGGTATTTCATCATTTCAAAGTCACACACTCATGTTTCACTCAATTGTAACTTTATCCAAATGTGTTACAGGTTTGTAGATTAACTAAACTTAGTGTTACTTTTTCACGGTTTGAAACTAGGGTCTGTCCCTTTAACAAATATTGAGATTGGGGAGAACTACAGACTGATATACCGTTTATCACTTCGCAGAACTGGGAGCTTGTAATCGAGTACTCGTATGCAAATTACACACTACTTAGTAACCATAACCATTATGTGCGTTACTTTTGGGTTTTAGTATACGGTACTATACTGTTAAAGTATATACTGTGTCATAATTCCACAAAGAATAGCTATATGTACTTTTATTTTTGTTTTATTTTGCGTATATTTCATATACATAGTTAATAATGTGAGACAGGAATAAACTGTCCGTCTGCCTACCTGTCTGACTGCCTGTCTCTCTGCCTGTTTGACATCCAATAGCCGATGATTAATAAATCAATGTGCTCTAGTGGTGTCGTTAAACAAAACAAACTTTAACTTTAAACCTGTCTGTGACATGCAATAGCCAATGATTAATAAATCAATGTGCTCTAGTGGTGTTGTTAAACAAAACAAACTTTAACTTTAAACCCGTCTGTCTTTGACATGCAATAGCCGATGATTAATAAATCAATGTGCTCTAGTGGTGTCGTTAAACAAAACAAACTTTAATTTTAAACCCGTCTGTCTTTGACATGCAATAGCCGATGATTAATAAATCAATGTGCTCTAGTGGTGTCGTTAAACAAAACAAACTTTAACTTTAAACCTGTCTGTGACATGCAATAGCCAATGATTAATAAATCAATGTGCTCTAGTGGTGTCGTTAAACAAAACAAACTTTAACTTTAAACCCGTCTGTCTTTGACATGCAATAGCCGATGATTAATAAATCAATGTGCTCTAGTGGTGTCGTTAAACAAAACAAACTTTAATTTTAAACCCGTCTGTCTTTGACATGCAATAGCCGATGATTAATAAATCAATGTGCTCTAGTGGTGTCGTTAAACAAAACAAACTTTAATTTTAAACCCGTCTGTCTTTGACATGCAATAGCCGATGATTAATAAATCAGTGTGCTCTAGTGGTGTCGTTAAACAAAACAAACTTTAACTTTAAACCCGTCTGTCTTTGACATGCAATAGCCGATGATTAATAAATCAGTGTGCTCAAGTGGTGTCGTTAAAGGCAAACTTTGACTCGGATTTTAAGCCTGTCCGTCTGACTAATAGGACGAGTACTTTTTTTGTTTTTTGTTTTACAGATTACATTGTAGAAAACGGAAGAATGTTTATTTAATGAAGTTCCAACACAATGGTTTTTCCCATGATATACCGTGGATCGATGGTGTTTACATGTGAAAAAAGGAAGATTAATAATTTAAACTGCATTCTGTTGAAATATCTCATGTTCGCTATGTAATGACAACTAAGCATTTATTTTAATCAAACTCTCTGTTATGGAAAAGCAAAACCTGTTGCGGAGAGTAGGTTACCAAAATGTCAATAGAAATCTAAGGAAGTATTCTCTTTTGACGTACATGATTACGTAAATACAATGGGTAACACTGGTCACCTCGATGTAAATACTTGATAAATATCTACTTTTTTTCATTAATTAGATACTGGCACTGGCGATTGGATGTCAAACATTTGATAATTCAGTCGTCAGAGGATACCTATCATATTGTTCTTATATATACACCGTATGATCGTAAATCTCTATGGCAATAAAGTTCTAATTATAATACCAAAAAGCCGTAGTTTAAAATGTGTCCAAGTGTCCTTAGGCAAACATTCTTTTCCTCTTTTCCTCCCTCCATCTCTCTCTCTCTCTCTCTCTCTCTCTCTCTCTCTCTCTCTCTCTCTCTCTCTCTCTCTCTCTCTCTCTCTCTCTCTCTCTCTCTCTCTCTCTCTCTCTCTCTTCTACCCTTCTGATGTTTATAGAATCCTGGCGCATTTCACGAAACAGTTGCTTCACAGATTTAAAGCTAATAATACGGTGCCACGGATTTAGCAGTGGTGTTATCGAACGGCGAACGCTGCTATCGAGCGAAAACCTTCATTAGGACGAATGTTTTTATTCCTGAGTTAGGTCATTTGCTACTTGGTAAATTTAAACGGCTTATGATTAACAACGCCATGTGCCATTTTGAAATGACATATTTACCCTAGCATGTCCAGTCAGAGGCTATGAAAGATGACCATTAATTTGGGCGCAGATTCTGCCTCATATATAGGACACAGCTGTGAGCACGTGTTGTTGGTGTTGGTGCTTTTCAATTAAGTTTTGTGCTTTTATCCGGCCATCACTGTTTGTAACAACTGATTATAGTGACCGCTTAAAGCGAAGTCATAAACTGCTATTAATGCTAGTCTCAGACTATCAACTGCCAACAGAACGTTGGCCAACTTTCACCTGTCACGACTTCTACAACTGTCCAGTTGCTAGTCTGTGCGCTGTTACGACGTCTACGACGGCCGTCGTATCCGATTCAAACAATGAATCGGGCCCGACATTTGTTGCTAGTCTGAGCGCGATTACAACACAACGCGATGCCCAGTTGTTAGTTTGACCTCACCCGTCTAAGTCGGGAGTTGGGGAAGTTATAACGCAACCGTCGAAATAGCCAACTTCCTGCTGTTATTTGGTAGTCTGATCCTAGAATTACAGGGTATTGCTTGTCACGCGATCTGTCTGACTTGACTCATTTGCTTTAACTAGATATTCAACTGCATCTTCATCGTTAATTTCAAGCGAAATAACTAGATATTCAACTGCGTTTTCGTCGTTAATTTCAAGCGAAATAGAGTTTTGTGATGTGGTATTATAACAACAATACACATTTATTTAAGAATTATTAGTTTAAAACACTTTAAAAGAGCATAATTCCAAACGCCATAATAGCCGTAATTTCAAGTTGTTGATTGCGCGTTAAAATAAAATCTCTCCTCGCTCAGTCTCTCTCAAACTTCTCTCCCTCTCTCTCTCTTCTTCTCCTCGCCCCTCTTTCTCTCCCCCCTCTCTCTCTCTCTCTCTTGTCTCTTCTGTCGCGCTGTCTCTGGTCTCTGTCTGTCTCGCTCTCCTTCTCTCATCGCTCTTCTCGTCTCTCTCTCTCTCCCCTCTCTCTCTCCTCCTCTCTCCTCCCTCTCTCTCTTTCTCGCGTCCCCACGTGGCATCCTACCTTAGTTAGCAGGTCGTGTCTTTTGTCATCATTTGTCGTCACAACAGTTCATTGACGGTGGGTGCTCGCTCTCATCCTCCTCCCTCTCCCCTCTTCCCCTCCCTCCTCGCTCACTCTCGTCTCCATCTTCCCTCTCCACAAACGACCCTCCCGCCTCTCGCATCATCTCTCCTCCCCCTCTCCTCCTCATCGCTCTCTCTCTCTCCTCCCCCCCCCCAAGCCCCCAAACCGCCCCGCTCTGGATTAATATGAGTGTAAGTTTAAAGGAAGTCAGTGTAGTTGACCGTCACATCTCCCCACTGAGTCGCACTGTAGATCGGTGCCTCATACCTGTCAGCATTGTTTTGAAGTGTGGACAATGCATCTCCCACCAAAACCTCGATATCCACCCTACCGCCACTAATCTCCCACGGTTCTTGGCTAACATTTATTACATCGAAAAAGTATTAAAAAGTGAACCTGTGTGTGACTGGTGAGTATGAGGTTGGGGGGGGGGGTCGGTTTGTAGTCAATACCGATGATCACACGTCAAGGCCACGTTCTTGGTTATGAAATCCTTGTTCTATAACATTAAAAGTATTGAGAGTTATAAAAACTGCTACAGTGGATTTTTATGTCAGTTGTGTGGAACAATATTACCGACTTTATTAGAACCAGTTTATTGATTTCCCTATTTCCAAATCTGGGACAGCTTTCTTATATATGTGTTGAGTCTGGGTTGTGTTTGACTAGTAGCGGTACCTGGATTTCTGTGGTAGGCGTGTGCGTAGAGCAAACTCTTAGCCACTCTATTAAAAATGGTGATTTCTCATTTCTGTTTTTAACAGTGGCAGCCATATTGTGCACCATCTTGGATTTTCAATGTTTTCTCCAAAGATTTCATTGGCTTCTTTATGACTAACGACCATTGCTATTTAAACACCATCTTTATGTTTGTACCATACCGGATTATTTGAATACCGGAGAAGACCCCCAAAAAGCCCCCCCCCCCCCCCCCCCCCCCCCGCAAAAAAACCCCAAACATTGCCGTTATTTCAGACGTATACTAAAACAGACTGATTTAGTACAAGGCATATTCAGGAGGAGTTTGTTTTTAATATGGCACATCAAAGGCCGTAAACTATTGGACAGACTAATGTACAATAATTTTCAATTCGTCATCCGTCAGTTTATGTTGACGTCACAAGTGAATGCTTTTCCACTTCGCAAATTGAAAAGCATTTCACCACTGACAATATTTAATAATAACTTTCATATAATTATGGTATATTGTCGTTTGTTAGTCCCCCTACCAGTCCAACCGGAGGGGACTATAGGTTTCATCTCCGTCCATCTCTCTGTCTGTCCGTCCGTCTGTCCATCTGTCCATCCCACATATAGTTTTCCGGATGGTTTTTTCACAATTCCTTGAGATATTGAACCAAAATTTTGTGTGTAGTTAATGACGTCCTGTTACAGTTTGACTTTCATGGCAATTTTCCCATTTTCAGTGTTATGGCACTTGAACTTAAGTGATGTGAAAATTTATTTTCCGGATTTTTATTTTCTAATGCCTGAAGATATTGAGATGACATTTTGTATATAGTGTTACAATGTACTGTTAAAGATCAAGTTTAATTGTTCATGGCGATTTATAGAATTATGGCCCTTGAATTTAAGAGATACGAAAATTTGTTGGGCCCGGTAGGGGACATATATTGCATTAGTTGTATTCTCAGAATGCTTGATTGATGTTGTCTACTTGAACTCGCTGTTTATAACATAAATTGATCACGAGTGACCTCCCGAGGATGTGACTCTCCAGAAAAAGAAGTTAAAAAATGTAATGACAAGAACAAGCTGTTAATTTGTTGCTTAATATCACGTGAACAAAATGAAGTGAATGACCACAGAAGCGAGATCTCTGCTAGAAAAAAAATTCTTTATTTCGTCAATGGCGGCCATGATTACACGACTTAGACCCAGTTCTATAAATATCGGAGATTAATGAGGGACTTAAAAGTCTGCAGATCTCTTGTCCTGACCGTTCATTTATAAGCGACACACACTGTATCAACTCGTGATCCGTAGAATACAAAAAAATCAGATAAACGTTAATATACGAGAGAGAGAGACAGCGAGAGAGACGGCGAGAGAGAGAGAGAGAGAGAGAGAGAGAGAGAGAGAGAGAGAGAGGAGAGAGAGAGTGAGAGAGAGAGAGAGAGAGAGATATTATAGATCAGAGAGTGGAGAGAGAGATAATTACGAGAGAGTTTGGGAGGGAGAGATTGAGGGGGGGGGGAGAGAAGGGGTGGGGAGAAACAAGAGGTGGGTAGAGAACCCGCTTCCGCAAAATAAACTACTCATCTAACTCTGATCCCCCCGCTCTCTCTCTCTCTCTCTCTCTCTCTCTCTCTCTCTCTCTCTCTCTCTCTCTCTCTCTCTCTCTCTTTCTCTCTCCAAACTCTGCCCCCTCTCTATGTCTCTCTTTTACCCCATCTGTTTGCCTGTCTCGTGCATGTTTTTCCCTGTCTGTGGGATGATGCATATAAAAGATCCCTTGCTACTAATTGAAAAATGTAGCGGATTTCCTCTTTCAGACTATATTATGTCAAAATTATCATATATTTTACATCCAATAGCCGGTCAATGTGCTCTAATGGTGTCTGTAAACACAACATACTACAACATTTTCTTGTGTTTTTCTGTCTTCCTGTCTGTCTCTCTGTCTGTCTGTCTGGATTATCTTTCATTTTATCTACCATGTAGTGTTTTACCTAAAACTGATCTACGTAGTTCAAAAACAGTGGGTAGAGACATTAAAATCGTCTTGTCTGTCTGTCTGTCTGCCTGTCTGCCTGCATGTCTGTCTCTGTCTGTCTGTCTGTCTGCCTGCCTGCTGTCTGTCTGTCTGGATTATCTTTCATTTTATCTACCATTTTATCTACCATGTAGCGTTTTACTCAAAACTAATCTACGTAGGCCAAACGCAGTGGATGGAGACATTAAAATCGTCTTGTCTGTCTGTCTGCCTGTCTGCCTGTCTGTCTGTCTGGATTATCTTTCATTTTATCTACCATGTAGCGTTTTACTCAAAACTAATCTACGTAGGCCAAACGCAGTGGATGGAGACATTAAAATCGTCTTGTCTGTCTGTCTGCCTGTCTGTCTGCCTGTCTGTCTGTCTGGATTATCTTTCATTTTATCTACCATGTAGCGTTTTACTCAAAACTAATCTGCGTAGGCCAAACGCAGTGGATGGAGACATTAAAAAAATATTTAAAATTCCAGCTTATTTACAGACATCAATCTTTGTTAGTGACAGCATCAAGGGATGTACTTAATGCACCAAACATCGATCCACCTGTAGGGATTACCTAATCAATAAATTCAGACTAAAGGTTACAATAATTACCCGACTTTCACAGCACCCATGTCTTAATACTACAGCGATGCGTCAATGCCATAACAAAACGCCGGATGGGTGGATGGCGAAATCTTTATCATATTACACGCTGGTTGCTAACAAAACACAAACACGAATATAATATAATACTCTTTTAATTAAGCATGCTATTGATTTACAATACTATGAGATTCTGTAATTTCGTGGGCTTAAATATTCGTGGTTTTGATAAATTATAACACATTTCGTCGAGTACTTACAATTCGTGTATCAAAAAGATAGCATCATAAATTCGTATTATTTTTTAATACATGTATTATATTTTCGTTGTGTTCTTAAATTCGTCCACGAATTGCACAAAGATTCAGACTCATATAGATTGGAAGCGGCGCGTTCGTGCGGTCCGACTATTGCGTCTGAAGCGCCTGCGGCTTGTGTTTTGGGCACACACTCTGTATACGATTATTTTATTGCGGCTGGCCGTATGCGTACGCATCCAGTCTAGATGCTCTCATTGAAATTAATGTATTTCGATTTTTTTTTAATCCACACCGCACGCACGCGCCGCATCCAGTCTATGTGAGCTTTTAGACTTCCACAAACAAAAGTGATTTTATGGTATACACGTTGCCTGTATTTAGTTTGCAACTGATCGTATATTGTTTCTAAACAAACTAATGCTCATTTGCACCGTTAAAGGTGCATGTCCTAGATCTGTTGCATGAAACTTAAAATAACGCCACAATGACCTTAAAACGGAGATAAGGCGGAGTGTAGTTAAGTGAAAAAGCGCTCGTCTGAGGTGCGACAGATAATAGGATCGATGGTCCTCGATAGATATGACTCCTCCCTCCCTAAGTTCAGTAACAATGCCTCACGATTTATTTCGGGGTATGTAGTCTCTCTCTCTCTCTCTCTCTCTCTCTCTCTCTCTCTCTCTCTCTCTCTCTCTCTCTCTCTCTCTCTCTCTCTCTCTCTCTCTCTCTCTCTCTCTCTGTCTGTCTCTCTGTGTATCTCTCTCTGTTTCTCTCTCAAATGCCAAAATAACCATAAATAATTTTGTGGTTGTGGTCGTGGTAGAAGAATAAGGTTAAGACAAATAAAAAATGATTGCATAGACCGTCGTTAGTAGGGCAACTGTCATCAAGTTCCATAACGGTGACAAGAGATGCCGTAGAAAGTTGAGAAGGAGAAATATGTCTGGAATATCGATTAGGTTTTTATTTCTTAGATTACGAGAAGCTATGTATTAAAACATAAATGTCGATGGATTACAAAAATAATAAGAAAAATAAAAATAAAAATACTAATTAAAACCCCCCAAACAAACCCAGAAACTACAAGGTTTTTTTTTTAAATGATCAACTACGTGTACGACAGATTAATTTGATCTTCTTGAGTTGAAAAAGAAGAAAAGAAAGAAGAAAAGGAAAGAAAAGAAGAAGAAAAAAGTTTTAAATACCTTAGTTCGCAAAATAGCGACGACTCATACAAAAAAACCCTACCACGAATCATATCTTGTTAACAATAGCTATTAGAATTAGATATTGTAAAACAGGAAATTAAAGCAGAATGGCTTAACTCGATTCCGTGCAAATCTCGCATGTAATTGAGACGCGAAAGGCACAAAAGGAAACCGAATTTTTAAACAACACCTCAGCACATTATAAAACGATTATGATTATGGTTATGACGCCACATAGGAGAGAAAAGGACTAGGATGTGGTGGTAAACTGTATGAGAGAGGGAGAGGGAGAGGGAGAGGGAGAGGGAGAGGGAGGGAGGGAGAGAGGGAGAGAGAGAGAGAGAGAGAGAGAGAGAGAGAGAGAGAGAGAGAGAGAGAGAGAGAGAGAGAGAGAGAGAGAGAGGGAGGGGGAGTGGGGGGAGGGAGTGAGGGGAGAGAGAGGGAGGGGAGAGGAGAGAGAGAGAGAGATAGGGAGGGGGGAGAGGGGGGAGAGGGGAGGGAGAAGGGGAGAGGGGAGGGGAGGAGGGGGAGAGGGGGAGAGAGGTGGGAGAGGGGGGAGGGGGAGGGGAAGGGGGAGGGCAGGCAAAGAAATAATATTCACAAAAACATGTTTAGCAGAGCCGTTTTTGTTAACTGAAATCGGACATTACTTAGATTGTATTGTTTAGATTATCCATTTCCGTACATCCGAAGTGTTTCTAATACCACAAAATGCATTTTTAATATTTTTAATAACACATTTATGCCTGAGAAATATCGCTTATAGAGATTCAGCCCTAGTCTAGTGTTAAAGGGTATTTGTCCGTTTCAATGTCACTGACTCTTGTTTCACTCTATTGTAACTTTATCAAGATGTGTTACAAGTTTGTAGATTAACCAAAATTAGTGTCAGTTTTAACGGGTTGAACCTGAGACTTTTAAGAAAACTAGAATAAAAACTTTGAAATGTGTTATTACTCACACAGGTTTGTTCCTACTACTATTCTAAATAGCCAATTACCATGCATGCCACTTACAATTTTATCGTCTGAAATTGCCCTCAGAGGATGATAAACTGATGCAACCGCCCAGAGGAAGAAGTCTTCTTGGCAAGGACGTCCCAGAACAGACCGACCAATTTGATCTGTGATCCATCAACAAGTGAGCAATCCGCAATGGGTTTGGTTAATGATCTAATTTGCGAGACATGTTGTTCTCCCCACTGCTCTCTATTCTGGCTGTCCGGACTCTGGAGACGGGTCCCAAACGACTTGAGTCAAAAACACGGATCATGTCAAGAGTCAAAAACGCGGAACACGATGGCCCGAACTACCTGCCCCAAGGTCAACCTGCCAGCAGACGTTTCGCTGACGTTCGCAAACTATTTCACTGATTCCCGGCTTGGCCATTTGGATTATTGCCGTGAAACGCAGAAACCTGTCTTGCGGACGCTTTTGTTTTGTTTTGCTCGGTCTGGCTGAACTCGGCCTTGTTCTGTATGGATTCATTTCATTCATTCATTCATTTCATTTCAACTTATTTTCGTGCTCATATCCAATTAAGGTTCAAGCACTCTATCCTGGGCACACACCTTAGCCATCTGGGCTGTACGTCGAGGACAGTGGGTTAGTTGTTAGTGGTTAGTGAGAGAGAAGAGGGTGTAATGGTCTTACACCTACTCAGTGAGTCGTTAAAACTCGCTCTGGGTGGGAGCCTGGTACCTGGCTGCGAACCCTGTACCTACCAGCGTTACATATGTCCGATGACTTAACCATGACAACACAGAGGCCGGTCTGCCTGGAAGGGCGACATGCCTGGCCATCATCCCAAAATAGGATTGCCGTCCTCATTTCTAATAAGTCGGTTTGTAAACATCACAGGAGCGAAATGAACAGTGGTCGTAAAGATCATATCAGATAATACATGTCCCGCCGAGACTGATGGAAAACATCAACGGTTCGGCTAGTTTATTTCAACAAATTAACGTCAAACGTTAACGAGTCCGATAATAGGATATGGACGATAACACGGCACGATTTCTGACACAGATTTTAAAAAGCAGGCCGTGGTATGTGCTATCCTGTCTGTGGGATGGTGCATAAAACAATTCCTTGCTACTAATGGGAAAATGTAGCGTGCTTCCTCTCTAAGGCTATATGTCAAAATTACCAAATGTTTGACATCCAGTAACCGATGATTAATAAATCAATGTGTTCTAGTGGTGTCGTTAAACAAACAAACAAACTTGGGTTTTTTTCGTTGGGAAGGGAAATTAGTTTTTGAATGTGAACGACAAAACCATTGATGTACCCAAAATTGTGCCTCTGCACATTGAAAATTCCAAAGGATCCGTCCAATGAATCGTTCAAATGCTTCTTCTATAGAAGGACTTCCAACCCCCCGCGGCATGCATTTATTTTACGTACACTTTTAAACAGACGGAATAAAACATGCCAAGGATAGCCCATATTAATAAAGATAATCCACTCGGTTTGACGTACGACGGCTTCGCGACAACAAAGAATACACGAGCGAAGATCCGCAAGCACGAGGAATTAATAATATTCCGGTTGCTATGATCTGTGAGCAAAACACCATTGGACGTCCATGTCTTGCCGTGTTATTAGCGGAAACCTGCCGCGTCAGTGGTAAAATATTATTACATTGATCCCCGTGAGACAAATCATGGGGAAAATGTTCAGAAAATTATTTATTGATATCGAGAGGTAGGAAAAAAGTCTATAGACGTCAGAAATTCAAAAGTCTATAGACGCCAGAAATTCAAAAGTCTATAGACGTCAGAAGTTCAAAAGTCTATAGACGTAAGAAATTCAAAAGTCTATAGACGTCAGAAATTCAAAAGTCTATAGACGTCAGAAATTCATAAGTCTATAGACGTCAGAAGTTCAAAAGTCTATAGACGTAAGAAATTCAAGTCTATAGACGTCAGAAATTCAAAAGTCTATAGACGTCAGAAATTCAAAAGTCTATAGACATCAGAAATTAAAATGTCTATAGACGTCAGAAATTTAAAAGTCTATAGACGTAAGGAATACAAAAGTCTATAGACGTAAGGAATTAAAAGGTCTATAGACGTCAGAAATTCAAAACTCTATAGACGTCAGAAGTTCAAAAGTCTATAGACGTCAGAAATTTAAACGTCTATAGACGTAAGAAATTCAAACAAAAGTCTATAAACGTAAGGAATTAAAAGGTCTATAGACGTCAGAAATTCAAAACTCTATAGACGTCAGAAGTTCAAAAGTCTATAGACGTCAGAAATTTAAACGTCTATAGACGTAAGAAATTCAAACAAAAGTCTATTGAAGTAAGAAATTCAAAAGTCTATAGACGTCAGAAATTCAAAACTCTAAAGACGCCAGAAGTTCAAACGTCTATGCACGTCAAAAATTCAAAAGTCTATACACGTCTGACTCTCAAAGGCTATACGTTTATTAGAGTGATATCTTGGTGGGGTTATTTACTGGTATCATGTCCTTATTTATATTGAAACATTTTTTTTTTTTTTTGTATAAATATGTTTGTTGAATGGAACTTGGCATTCTCTACTTTGTAAATGTCCAGCAATAGTCAACTTAACTTCAATGATGGATGAATTAATCAGCTAGGCAGAATAGAATAGAGTGTAGACTATCAGAGGTGGATCCAGGATTTTGTAAAGGGGGTTAATCCATTCTAAAAAAGGCAATTTGAGTTTGTCGAAGTCAAATGAGCCGAGCTCCCAACGGAAACGAGTTCTATAGGAGAGTTCTGGGGCATGCTCCTTAGAGCACATTGTTTTATTAATCATCGGCTATTGGAAGGAAGGAAGGAAATGTTTTATTTAACGACGCACTCAACACATTTTATTTACGGTTATATGGAGTCAGACATATGATTAAGGACCACACAGATATAGAGAGAGGAAACCCGCTGTCGCCACTTCATGGGCTACTCTTTTCGATTAGCAGCAAGGGATCTTTTATATGCAACATCCACGATAGTACATACCACGGCCTTTGTTACACCAGTTGTCCACGCCTCACCTCATCAAAGGAAACATACTACACGTCTCCATTAATAGTAGCAAGGGATCTTTTATATCCACTTTCCCATAGACAGCACATCACACACCACGGCCTTTGATATACCAGTCATACGTAACTAATTGAGATGTTGAAAAATAAACTCAGTTGGTTCGCTGGGGGAATTCGATCTTACGAGCGTAAACATACAACCTTTCCTAGCAAGCTGCCAAAAAAAAAGGGGGTTTTGAATGCATCTTCCCATAGACAGGATACCTAATTTCTCCCCTCATAACTTATATTTATAACCTATCGATCAAACATTTCACCAGCGAATTAATCGGTCTCAGAATTACATTCTGCAGAAAAATTTGTGTTCACGTTTTGCTATGAAATTATAAGATACCAATGGAATTTTTTTATTATGTGCAAAACTACTGATATAGGCCTGTTGGGTCAAGATAAAGATCGATGTACATAGTTGTTATATGCATTCGTGCATGACAAATTTTATTTTAAACTTTTTTTTTAAGTCTTTCTTTTCTTTCTTTCTTTCTTTAAAATTACTTTCGTGCTTATATCCAATTAAGGTTCAAGCACGCTGTCCTGGGCACACTCTTCGGCTATCTGGACTGTCTGTCCAGGACAGTGGGTTAGTTGTGAGTTGTTAGTCAGAGAGAAGACGGTGTAGAGGTCTTACACGTATCCACTGAGCTGTCTGTCCAGAACAGTGAGTGAGTTGTTCGTGGTTAGTTAGAGAGAAGAGGGTGTAGTGGTCTTACACCTATCCACTGAGCTGTCTGTCCAGGACAGTGAGTGAGTTGTTCGTGGTTAGTCAGAGAGAAGACGGTGTAGAGGTCTTACACGTATCCACTGAGCTGTCTGTCCAGGACAGTGAGTGAGTTGTTCGTGGTTAGTTAGAGAGAAGAGGGTGTAGTGGTCTTACACCTATCCACTGAGCTGTCTGTCCAGGACAGTGAGTGAGTTGTTCGTGGTTAGTTAGAGAGAAGACGATGTAGAGGTCTTACACGTATCCACTGAGCTGTCTGTCCAGAACAGTGAGTGAGTTGTTCGTGGTTAGTTAGAGAGAAGAGGGTGTAGTGGTCTTACACCTATCCACTGAGCTGTCTGTCCAGAACAGTGAGTGAGTTGTTCGTGGTTAGTTAGAGAGAAGACGGTGTAGAGGTCTTACACGTATCCACTGAGCTGTCTGTCCAGAACAGTGAGTGAGTTGTTCGTGGTTAGTTAGAGAGAAGAGGGTGTAGTGGTCTTACACCTATCCACTGAGCTGTCTGTCCAGGACAGTGAGTGAGTTGTTCGTGGTTAGTTAGAGAGAAGAGGGTGTAGTGGTCTTACACCTATCCACTGAGCTGTCTGTCCAGGACAGTGAGTGAGTTGTTCGTGGTTAGTTAGAGAGAAGAGGGTGTAGTGGTCTTACACCTATCCACTGAGCTGTCTGTCCAGGACAGTGAGGACGTGGTTAGTTAGAGAGAAGAGGGTGTAGTGGTCTTACACCTATCCAGTGAGTGAGTTGTTCGTGGTTAGTTAGAGAGAAGACGGTGTAGAGGTCTTACACGTATCCACTGAGCTGTCTGTCCAGAACAGTGAGTGAGTTGTTCGTGGTTAGTTAGAGAGAAGAGGGTGTAGTGGTCTTACACCTATCCACTGAGCTGTCTGTCCAGAACAGTGAATGAGTTGTTCGTGGTTAGTTAGAGAGAAGACGGTGTAGAGGTCTTACACGTATCCACTGAGCTGTCTGTCCAGAACAGTGAGTGAGTTGTTCGTGGTTAGTTAGAGAGAAGAGGGTGTAGTGGTCTTACACCTATCCACTGAGCTGTCTGTCCAGGACAGTGAGTGAGTTGTTCGTGGTTAGTTAGAGAGAAGAGGGTGTCGTGTTCTCACACCTACCCATTGAGTCTGGATGGGAGCCGGTACCTGACTGCGAACCCTGTACCTACCAGCCTTATGTCCGACTGCCTAACCACGACACCACCGAGGCCGGTTTTTTAAGTCTAAAATTGCCCTCAGGGCCCGTGCTTATAAAACTTAAAGTCTAGACTTGTCCAGACTTTAACGTAATGCTATTTGAATGGCGTTGCCATGACGTTAAAGTCTGAACTTTATTAAAGTCTAGACGTTAAGGTTTATATGCACGGGGCCAGAAAAAAATAACATTTTAAAGTCGAAGTAATTGTCACATAAGATGTATTGTTAAATGTTTTCCGTGACTCTCCAATAGGACACATCAGGCCTGGTACTTATAAAACTTTTAGTCCAGACTCGAGACTCTAATAGAGTCTGAGACACTAATGTCATGACAACGCCATACAAACTGTATGTGTGTGACGTCATTAAAGATTGAGTCTGGACTCTTAAAACTTTTATAAGCACTGGCCCTGATCACAATTCTACTCCGAGCCCTGAATATTGTTAGCCATTTTTAACTACGATTGGCGGATCCAGAAGTGGGTAACAGGGGTCCCGTGATCCACCACCCCACCCGTTTGAAATGCTGTTTTTAATAATTAAAAACAAAATTAGATTCAACATCCACAATATACAACACTAAATTGCTTTGAAAACACGTATCTGATCATCATTATGTGTTAAAATGAATCGAACCACCTCGGTTGATCTATTCATCTAACTGGGTTTTTCTCGTTCCAACTAGTGAACCACAACTTAACAAAGGACAAAGTATGTGCTTCCCTGTCTGTGGGAAAGTGCATATGAAAGATCCCTTGCTGCATTAGAAGAATGCAGCGAGTTTCCTCTAATGACTACGTGTTAGAGTTACCAAATGCTTGACATCCAATAGCCGGGAACGGGACGTAACCCAGTGGCAAAGCGCTCGCTTGATGCGCGGTCGGTTTAGAATCGATCCCCGTCGGTGGGCCCATTGGGCTATTTCTCATTCTAGCCAGTGCACCACGACTGGCATATCAAAGGCCGTGATATGTACTACCCTGCCTATGTATGGGATGGTGCATATAAAAGATCCCTTGCTGTTAATCGTAGCTTATGAAGTGGCGACAGCGGGCTTCGTCTCTCAATATCTGTGTGGTCCTTAACCATATGTCGTAAATAAAATGTGTTGAGTGCGTCGTAAAATAAAACATTTCCTTCCTTCCTTCCTCTAATGACTACGTGTCAGAATTGTCAAAGGTTTGACATCCACTAGCAGATGATTAATTAATGGAGTCGTTAAACAACAACAACAACAACAACCCTTTAAACTTTATATCTCCCGATTCAAAACTATTTATTTTCCCCGCCATCCAGGTAGTATGCACGGGACAGTGTATCCGATCATTAATGGGATATAAATAGGCACGAACATAAATCACATCATCATCACAAAATGTCCTAACGAACGCCTGTTATTTTCTTTACATTACATATTTCCACCAAGTCTTCTCATGGCTTGATTGTCCCGTGGTATGTGCTATCCTGGCTGTGGTGCATATAAAAGATTCCTTGCTACGAATGGAAAGATGTAGCGGGTTTCCAATCTAAGACCTTATGTCAGAATTACCAAATGTTTGACATGCAGTAGCCGATGAGGGGCGGGCTGTAGCCCAGTGGTAAAACGCTCGCTTGATGCGCGGTCGGCCTCGGATCGATTCTTGTCACTGGCCCATTGGGTATATCAAATACCGTGGTATGTGCTATCCTGTCTGTGGGATGGTGCGTATAAAAGATCCCTTGCTACTAACGGAAAAATGTTGCGGGTTTCTTCTCTAAAACTGTCAAAATTACCAAATGTTTGACATCCAATAGCCGATGATTAATCAATCAATATGATCTAGTGGTGTCGTTAAACAAAACAACTTTTTTAACCAATAGCCGATGATTAATAAATCAATGTTTTCTAATGTTAAAGAAAGAAAGAAAGAAAAAAAAAAAAACCCCACAAAAAACCCCCACAAACAACAAAAAAAACAAAAAAAACAACCAAAAAAACAACAACACAAAAAACACACAAAAAAACCCCACAACTTCAGTTTTATGTCATATTGATGGGAGAAAATAGATTGCATGATTCAGCCTATTTCCCCATGGCTTCGATTGTCCTTCGCCGGATGGTGAAGACAAGTTAATACTCCATAAGCCGGTCACGTGGACACTGCTGTTGTTTATCACTAGTAGGTGTCATTGACTGGCAAAGACACAAATAGGTGTGGCGTGCATTATATACTACTCAAAAGAATTTAAGGGTCAAAAATGTATAACCAAATTAGATTGATGATGTAAACTACACCAAAAAATTTATTTATTGTTCCATATTTACAAAAAACCACAAATAAACGTCACTGTATACAAGAAAGTCACATGACATGCTGTCAAAGTTGAAGGTTGTCAAACATGGATTTTACACATTAGAACATTCGTTTAATAGTGTGTGAATCCACCCCTGGCGCGAATACACTCGACACATCGTTGCCTCATGCTGTTGATCAGACGTCTGAAGAACTCTTGGGGAATGGCCTGCCACTCTGCCATAAGAAGTTGACCCAGATCACGAAGGTTGGCCGGAGGGGCATGGTTATCCCGAACTCTCCTGCCTAATTCGTCCCAGGCATGCTCTATTGGGGCCAAGTCAGGCGAATATGCTGGCCAATCCATCCTGGCGATACCTTGTTGTCTGAGAAAGTCCATTACCACCCTGGCGCGGTGGGGTCTGGCATTGTCATCCTGCAGAACTGCCCCGCCGCCAATCTGCTGAAGGCCTGGGAGAACCAACGGCCGGATAATCTCATTCAGATAGCGGATTCCATTCAGATTGCCATCCACCACATAGAGGGGGGTCCTGTGGTGGATAGAGATGCCGCCCCACACCATGACGCTGCCACCACCGAACCGGTGACGTTGTCTAACGTTAACGTCAGCGAAGCGCTCCCCAGGACGTCTGTAGACACGAACCCGACCGTCGTTGAACTGGAGACTAAACCTGGACTCATCAGTGAACATCACTCGACCCCACTGAACACGTTGCCACCGCAGGTGAAGCGTGCACCAGTGACGTCTGGCCGTTCTGTGACGTGGTAGGAGTGGTGGTCGAACAGCCTGGCGACGGCAGCGTAGATTATTGGCTCTCAGACGATTGCGTATGGTTTGATCAGACACTCGAGTTCCAGTCGCAGTCCGCAGATTGTCACGTAATCGGCGTGCAGTGGTTGTGCGTTGACGTAGAGCCATATTGGTGATGTAGCGGTCCTTTCTATTTGTAGTGCTTCGGGGTCTTCCCGAACGTGGACGATTTCGAACAGAATTCGTTGCTTGGTACCCTTGCCACAGTCGGCCAACGACACTCTGACTGACACCAAGTCTCAGAGCAACATTTCTTTGCGTATTGCCATCCTGAAGCCAAGCAATAGCCCTTCCTCGATCTTCGATAGTCAGTTGAAGTCGTACCATTGTCGAATTTGGAGTGTGCACCGTACACGAACGCAAACTCCAATTATACGGAAATTCAGCATTGGGAACATGGAATACACGTGCAAAGCGTGCAAATGAAGCGCTTTGTGAAAATGCAAGTTATGGGCACTTAGCAGACCTTTCGCTTTCGCCCTAATTTACGTGCAAATGTAAGCATGTTTTCGCCATTAGAACTAGTCGACAGTGTCAATGACAGTGGATTTTCATTTCATTTATGGGTTGCTTAGACCCACTTTTGTCAAAATGAAACAATACCATGCGTGACATTATGGTCTAGCTAATATAATTGACATTCAGAAAATAATATCGAAAATATCGTCTGACCCTTAAATTCTTTTGAGTAGTATACATCACACTAATTAGACTTCGTGGTAATTTTCGGGCAATGATCTTTTTTATCGATCCTGCAATTTACCCGTAGAAAAAAACAAAAAAACAAAAACAAACCCAGGGGCCTATTTCACTAAACATCGTAAGTTTACGTCTGTTACTAGCAGCTATACCGGTCGTGCGTTTACACGCGTTTGGCGTCTGTTTCACGCAGAACATTGCATTATTACGGAAGATGGAGCATTTTAAGGACAAAAGAAAATGAAATATGTGTATTTCTAACTATAGTTGCTGTACTATAGGTAGTACTAAACCAAATAACTTCCGGCTGGGTCAAAGTGCGAGGTGTACCGACCTTTTGATAGAGAAGTGAACACCACAAGTCCTGTGATTGGTTATAAATGTGAGTGTGTTTGTTGTAAAAAATAATAGTTTCATCTGGGTAAAAAAAACAAATGCAATTTTTATTTCATCTAGTACCAATGTGTCAAGCAGCCTTGTGCTTGAAACATGTATGGGGTACCTGTAAAAAAAAGTACTCGAATTTTGTGCGAAACTAGGGTAGTCATAGACGCTACCCGTTATCTCAGAAACGAGCAGTTGCCCCCCATTTTTTTCTGATTCACTTTAAGTGTAAGGGGTGGTAGTATTTATATCCGTGGCGTTTATGTCGGTTGATACGTTGCAGGTAGGAGTTTTAGCCACATATGTTACTATTGTCGTCTATGGGATTTGATTTGGTAGTATACACCCTATAACAGAGTTGTGGTTTAATCATAAGTATACGTTTACGTGCAAAACTAGGCTTACAATGTTTTTTGAAATAGGCTTCAGAAAGAAAAAGAGGAAGATAAACAATCTGATTAAAATTAGCTCTACTGGGTCTACTCTGGTAGATCTAACAGCATTGCGTGGACTCCCATGTCCAGGTGACATTTCATCTATAAATAACAATTTAAATATCGACCAATTACACTTCGCCGTTTATAGTATTATTCGGGAGTATACAAATTCTAAAAATATCGGGCGAGACTATTTATGTAATAGGCGAACTTGTTGGTCTATTTCAACATTAAAAAAAAACCAGTGGGAAAATGCAGTAATAAACTCTGGATTGTATACTAGTATAAATAGATTTTATGGCTATACCATCACGATTTTTTTTCCGTCTTGAAACGAATTTTATATAAAATTTTATATTAAAATTAGTTTCCGGCATACTTCGTAATTCACCCGAATCATTTCGTATACCCTCGCATTATCACGAAAGTTTTCAAATTCTTTTTAAATCACTGGCATGATTTTGCAAGTACGGTTTTGATTGGTCGAATGAAAGGTCAACTGGACATGAGCTCCAACGGGCTGCTGTTAGATCCACATGTAATAGTGGAGCTAATTTTAATTAGTTTGGAAGATAAACCGCTCGTTTAGCGTGTTTACATTAAAATCGCAGACCCTACTTTCAACCCATAAAAATGGACACTAGGTTACGTTAATCTAGAAACTTAATGTTGAAATGGCGAAATACCCTAAAAATAGACTAAAACTCGACTCCATATAACTTACTTCTCAGACGCACGTGCGTTTTTAAGAATATGATATTAAAAACAGCAGGATGACAAGAAACTCTTTGGATGTACGGAAATGGATAATCTAAACATTAAGATATAGCTCTAATAGTGAGACATATGCCGTAGTTTTTAATAACTAAGGTCTGTCCCTTTAAAAGCAAAGGTGAATTTATATTGACGACCTCAACTAGTTGCTTAGTCAATAGTTAGTGGATGCCAAGAGCTGTGCATATTAAACTTGGGTATGAAGGTTGTCACTAAAGTGATTGGGAAACTCTGATGCTACCATATATGTTTCTGGGGTTAATAAACTATTTTAAAACAAACAACAACTAAAGTGGTTGCGATATAGTCTGGGAAAGTCTGCCTAAACCTTCAGTTAATATAGGTGCATTAAAATAATTTACCGTTTCCGAGAAAATGGGCGCCAGGTAAAGGGTAGCAGGATATTGGAATGGATATGAAGGGACACATATGCAAAAAGTCCACAGAGGCGGCCAAAAGGTCGAATATGTACTCGGAGAATAGCTAAATATTATACATTTGAGACCAACTTTTAATTCACTACTAAAATAGTTATACCTGTATAAAATACAGAGATCAGGGCTTCTAGAATAATTTTTTTTATAAAATCCACTAGCCATGGGATCAGTGATTTAGAACATTTACTAGCCACAATTAAAAATTCACTAGCTTACTTTTATTTAAGTTAATACAATTTTACAAAATAATAGTAAAGGATATGTCGCCTAAAGAGAGAGAGATATAGCTGGCCGACGGTGCAAAATATTCATATTTACAAAATAAACTTAACTGCAACAGTTGACAATTGTTTTTCACTAGCCGTCGGGCATGGCTATATTAGTTATTTACTAGCCCAACATTACATATCACTAGCCATGGGAGTGGGGCTACCAAAATCTAGAAGTCCTGGAGGTGTAATGTGGGACTGAATGACAGTACACTGACGTTGACTGTCAGTATCAGGAGATGCAATGTGGGACTGAATGACAGTACAGTGACGTTGACTGTCAGTAACAGGAGATGTAAGGTGGAACTGAATGACAGTACAGTGACGTTGACTGTCAGTAACAGGAGATGCAAAGTGAGACTGAATGACAGTACAGTGACGTTGACTGTCTGTAACACAGTTAATTTCCCGATACTGTGGGTTAGGGTTCTGGCAGCACTCAATATTTGCTGTTACCATTTATGTGTTTCCGTATCTCTTTCCATCAGTTTATATCTGCTTCCGCAATTACAATCCGTAGAAGGTGGGAGTCTTTTATATACAGTTCATGATGGAACATATCAAGACCTTTATCCTAGCGAAATGGCTAAGAATAAATCAGTCGAAGGACATTGGTTGGAATGATAAATAGATTCTACGATTCTTGGCGGATCCCAGACAGGAGTTATAGTATTACAAGGACAGACACAAGACATTTTTTTTTTATGGACACGACTTAAGACAAAATCGCAACTTCTAAAATGGGCACCCAAATAATTGTTTGGTATTCGTAAAATGTAAATCGTACACAAATGGTTTGAAGAAAGGGGTACTTTAATGTTTTTAGGATCCACCTTTGTACTAAAATGTATTTTAATTTGATTTCCATGTTTATATCCTATTAAGATCACAACACTCTGTCCTGCAAGGAAATTATGCAAGAGGTGGGGTCTAGACTGATGCGAGCGAAATTTCTAAGGGTCAGGGGTGGGGTGGGGTGGGGTGGGGAGGGGTGGCGAGTCGGGTTATACTCTCCCTGGCAAATATATTTAAAAAAAATATTTGAGCAGGTGGAGTAGGTTGGGATATAATAGCAGTAGCTGCAGTATTTTAGCTGACATTAAGCCTTTGTGAAACATTTCTTTCTGAATTTCCATTTTGGAGCAAGGCAAGAGCCCGATACGTACCTCCGAGGCATAACGAATTTAAATCTTGTACCAAGTTAACTTGTTAACCTATATTCCGTGAACATTACGCACAGACAGCTACAACTGCATGGGCATTTCAAGTTCATCAAAATGAACAATATACATAAAGAATATTGTTACTTTTTTCATTATTTTTGTTAATTGTATCAGGACCATCGGTACCACAAATATAGACATCCAGGATTGTTTTCTGAATTCGATTATTAAGCTCATAATGTTCGATGCCACATGAGTGAAAATCGTGTTCATTATAATGGTATTATGGTGAAATTAAAAATATATTTACTACACTCTTAACTTGTTTTTCCCTTATTTCCTCCCATCAGTATAGCTGCTGGATTACAAAGCAATTTCTATACGACCATGTTCACCTCTTGGATTTCACACCACCTGACCTTGTTATCAATATTTGATGGCAAGGAGCAGTCGCATCGGCGTGGGAGGCGAGTAAATGAAACCATACGTGCAGGGCGAGGTGGCTTTACCAACGTATCTATAATATAATATAATATAATATAATATAATATAATATAATATAATATAATATAATATAATATAATATACAAGGCCCTTTTTAACAGTTTCCGATCGTTCTGACCGCTTTTACGCTTTTGATCTGCACTGCCGACTGCCTTCTTTTGTTTTTACCTGATGCCGTATTTTGCAAGGATTCTTTTTATGCTGAGATCCAGTCGACTACCGTACACACATCGTGCTAAATATTGTGTACAGAAATGAATTCCATAAATTCAATAACAGTCTTTGTCACTTGACATGTACGTGGCTGTATACACGGCGGCAGTGTATATAGCCTTGGCTAATGAGGGCTGGCTACCTACGCGGTGGTTATATTTTTGGGTTAAAGATCAGTATAAGACCACAATGTCCATTTAAACGTTTCTGTGCAAAGCACGAGCTACATCTAATAAAGTTATAATCTACAGCAATATACTGTGTTTTCCTGACTATTGCTAGAAGTAGGGGTCAAAATGTAACTTAATTGTACACAAGAAACTGTATACCCCCTCCACCACCACCACCACATGCTGCTAATCGAAACGAGCAGCCTATTAGACAGTAGACAATTTACTCGACACCTACTAAGTACTAATGGGCCCAATGGGCTATCTCTCGTTCCAGCCAGTGCACCACAACTGGTATATCAAATGCCGTGGTATGTGCTATCCTGTCTGTGGGATGGTGCATATAAAAAATCCCTTGCTACTAATGAAACAAATGTAGCGGGTTTCCTCTAAGATTACAGGTCAAAATTACCAAGTGTTTGACATCCAATAGCCGATGATCAATAAATCAATGTGTTCTAGTGGTGTCGTTAAAAAACTTTAACTTTTACTAAGTACTATTATTAATTACTATTATGCTATTTCTCGTTCCAGCCAGTGCTCCACAATTGGTGTAACAATGACCGTGGTATGTACTATCCTGTCTGTGGGATGTTACATATAAAAGATCCCTTGCTGCTAGTCGAAAAGAGTAGCCTATGAAGTGTCGACAGCGGGTTTCCTCTGTCAATATCTGTGTAGTCCTTAACCATATGTCTGACGCCATAAAATGTGTTGAGTGTGCGTCATTAAACAAAACATTTCCTTTAATTACCATTACTGTTGTTCCTACCATTACTACAGAGGGATATTGCATCTCAGGTGGAAAATGGATGTGGCATATTTTAGGATTATGTAATAGGTTATCACTTAATAAAGAAACGAAGCTACATGTCTTTGACACCTATGTTTCTAGTGTTTTGAATTATAGTTGTGAAGTATTTTTTTTTCCTTCCCGCTCATGATGTTGAAAAAGGTCATATGGATTACTGTAAAATAATTTTGAATGCTAAACGAATCACAAAAAAATGTAGTAGTACTAACAGAACTTGGAAGACTTCCTTTGTATATTGTTCGAAAAATGAGAATAGTTAAGTACTGGTTAAAACGTTTAGAAACAAATAACTGTATTTTGAAATCACTGTATGATGGTATGCTAGAATATCAGAATAGTTCTAATTGGCTTTACCATGTTAAAAAAAACAAAAACTTTTATCACTAGGTTTTGGAGATGTTTGGTATATCAGTATGTCAATAGTACTGAGCTATTTTTAAAAACTGTACAAATGCGTTCAACTGATAACTTTATTCAAGAGAGAGACACTATGCTAGAAAACTCTCCTAAATGTAATGTATATAAGCATTTAATAGATACGTTTTGCTTGCAGTACTACCTTAGAATATCATTGCCCGATTGTTACACTATTCTTATAACAAATTTTCATGTTTCTTCTCACCAGATGTTTGTTGAACAAGGTCGATATTATGGTATTGAAAGGTCGCAACGGAAATGTCAGATGTGTAATCAGAATGATATAGCGGATGAATATCACTTTGTTTTGATATGTCCATTGTACATGCAATTACGTTTAATATATATTAAGAAATACTACTGGCGCAAACGATCTGTATTTAAACTTGTGCAATTTTTGTCTGTTCAAAACAGAAAAGAATTATGTAATATTGGTAAATATATAAAAAATGCATTATGTTTACGTTCTCAACATATAACATTGTCCATTCACCAATTATGCACCACTTGTTATCGATTTGTATATAAAATGTATTCCTATGAGCCGAAAGGCTTAAAGCTAATAAACTATACTACAGCTGCATCTATCCCTACTACTACCGCCACCACTTAATGGCAACAAAATATACTAGTTTTTAGTATTGATCATTGCAGTCCGGCCTCGGTGGCGTCGTAGTTAGGTCATCGGTCTACAGGCTGGTAGGTACTGGGTTCGGATCCCAGTCGAGGCATGGGATTTTAAAATCCAGATACCGACTCCAAACCCAGAGTGAGTGCTTCGCAAGGCTCAATGGGTAGGTGTAAACCACTTGCACCGACCAGTGATCCATAGCTGGTTCAACAAAGGTCATGGTTTGTGCTATCCTGCTTGTGGGAAGCGCAAATAAAAGATCCCTTGCTGCCTGTCGTAAAAGAGTAGCATATATGGCGACAGCGGGTTTCCTCTAAAACACAGTGTCAGAATGACCATATGTTTGACGTCCAATAGCCGATGATAAGATAAAAAAAATCAATGTGCTCTAGTGGCGTCGTTAAATAAAATAAACTTTACTTTTTTGATCATTGCAACAATGGCACTTTGCATTTAAAACAACAACAACAACAAACAAACAAACAAACAAAAGCAACCCAAAACAACAACAACAACAAAAAGAACCTCAACCAATCAAGCAACCAATCAAACACACACAAAAAACCCAAACAAAACAACAAACAAAAAACATGAAACAATTATTGAATAGTAGTTCGCACTTGCTTAATATAAAGTTTGTTTTGTTTAACGACACCACTAGAGCACATTGATCTATTAATCATCTGCTATTGGATGTCAAACGTTTGGTAATTTAACATATAGTCTCAGAGAGGAAACTCGCTAAAACAAATTCATTAGTAGCAAGGGGTCTTTTATATGCACCACCCCACAGCTAGGATAGAACATACCTCGGCTTTTGATATACCATTTGTGGTACAATTGGTTGGATCGAGAAATATCACACTGGGCCCACCGACGGGGATCGATCCTAGACCGACCGTGCATCAAGCGAGCGCTTTAGCACTGGTATACGTCCCGCCCTCATTTGATATTACCGTAAGCGCCTAAACAAATGTACTAACATTTAATATCGCCATTTAGCGTTCGCAACAGCTGAACGCACAGAGCTCTATTATACTGAACGGAAATAATATATATAACACTTTACTGGTAACGTTATGCTCCGTCTGTTACTTCTGTCGCCCCCAAGGACTGGACACATTAATATTTAACACTTCAAATCCCAGTGGCATGTGTAGGACACCCAACACATGCTCGTATATGTATTTATCGAGATAATATAACACCCCACCCCGCCCACGATATTTGAAATATTCATAGGTTCGCTGTATTAGAGTTATACATCTGTGATATTAATCATCGTTATGATACTGTCACGCATGTAACATGCATACAAAGGTTCCATTGAATTCTGTCGATAGAGTGTATCTGTCTACATGTACACTAGTAATACAGGCATGGGATGATGGTATTGGACTATATCACTTCCATCTCTCTCTATCACTCCAGGGGCGGGACGTAGCCCAGTGGTAAAGCGTTCGCGTTATGTGCGGTCTGTCTAGGATCGATCCCCGTCGATCCATTGGGCTATTTCTTGTTCCAGCCAGTGCACGACGACTGGTTTAGCAAAGGCAGTGGTATGTACTTCCCTGTCTGTGGGATGGTGCACATAAAAGATCCATTGCTGCTAATCGAAAAGAGTAGCCCATGAGGTAGCGACAGCGGGTCCTTAACCATATGTCTGACGCCATATAACCGAAACATTTCCTTCCTTCCACATCTCTCTATCACTCCCTATCACTCTATCACTCACTCACTCACTCACTCACTCACTCACTTACTCACAAAATGCTTCATTATTCGACTAGTTATAAAACGTTGTTTTATTTAATGAGACACCATTAGAGCAAATTGGTTTATTAATCATCGGCTACTGGATGTCAAACATTTGTTAGTTCTGACATGTTAAGTCTTCAGAGGAAACAATCTCCATTTTTTCGATTAGCAGCAAGGGATCTTTTATATGCACCATCCCACAGACAGGATAGTACATACCACGACCTTTGTTACACCAGTTGTGGAGCACTGGCTGGAACGAGAAATAGCCCAATGGGTCCACCGACGGGGATCGATCCTAGACCGACCGCGCATCAAGCGAACGCTTTACCACTGAGCTAGATCCGACCCCTTCTCAGATTTGGGTTAACACAGTACTGAAAAAATGTGACTGCAAGAACAACACTAGTAAGAGTAGCTGCTGGTCTAGGTGGGGGTAGTCGGGTTTCTTCTCGATCTTTAGCTTTGAAGTAGCCCGAGTACTCTGACTGTAAGAGTAAAGTAAAGTTTGTTTTATTTAACGACGCCACTAGAGCACATTGATTTTTTTTTATCTTATCATCGGCTATGGTCATATGGTGATTCTGACACTGTTTTTTTTAAAGGAAACCCGCTGTCGCCACATCGGCTACTCTTTTACGACAGGCAGCAAGGGATTTTTTATTTGCGCTTCCCACAGGCAGGATAGTACAAACCATGGCCTTTGGTGAACCAGTTATGGATCACTGGTCGTGCAAGTGGTTTACACCTACCCACTGAGCCTTGCGGAGCACTCACTCAGGGTTTGGAGTCGGTATCTGGATTAAAAATCCCATGCCTCGACTGGGATCCGAACCCAGTACCTACCAGTCTGTAGACCGATGGCCTAACCACGGCGCGACCAAGGCCGGTCTGACTGTAAGAGAGCTAGACGGACATTTGGACGGTTATGACGCTCTCAAATACAGTCCGAGACCAAACTATGTATTTTTTTCGCAATCGCTGTCCACCATTTCATTTCAATTTATTTTCGTGCTTATATCCAATTAAGGTTCAAGCGCCCTGTCCTGGGCACACGCCCCTCAGCTATCTGGGCTGTCTGTCCAGGACAGTGGGTTAGTGGTTAGTGCGAGAGAAGAGGGTGTAGTGGTATTACACCTACCCACTGAGTCATTAAAACTCGCTCTGGGTGGGAGCCGGTACCGGGTTGCGAACCTTGTACCTACCAGCCTTATGCCCGGTGGCTTAACCACGACACCACGGAGGCCGGTACTGTCCACCAAAGAGGAGTCAAAGATTCCCGCTCTAATACCACAACAATCCTATGTAATGAGAGCGACCAAATGTCCGTCTAGCTCTCTTACAGTCCTTGTAACTCGAGCTACCTTTGAAGTCGCAATAACTATGTTTGACACCAATGGTTTAAAACTTGCTACGGTGTTAAAAAATTATTTCTGTTTTCCCAATAGCTACAGCACAAAACGCGCTGGTTTGTCGTAGGAGAGAAAATCATCTTCGCTCCTCCTCCTCTGTAAACATGGAAGTTAAACTTGGGTCACAATCTTGGGGCTTCTTTCCGACAGTCCATCGGTTCTAATGAATCAGAGATAAAGCTTTACCACTTCCTGATAAGGGATCTATATGTAATGCGCGACTTTGCCAATATACGTGCGATTGTGAGTCAATTGGAAACAAAAATAAACCTCCCGTAAGCCACGCATCCTTGATTAGGACTTGATTTAGGACCAGACACGGCCACTGTATGACGGAAAGATCGTGACGATAGGAACCCCAAGTAGCTATTTATGAGTTGATAGAAATAGTCTATCACTTTATTCAATCGCCATTGTCTTAACACTGGCGTCGACCATTCCTTTCAAGCAGTAAAAGTCCAATTTTGGAACGAGAGTGCATATTGCTTGCTAAGTGTAATCCTGTGTGGTAAGGTTATTTATGGGTAGGAGTCTGTGGGTTTGTTTTTGTTGCATGTACTGCCGTAAGCGAATTATGATGAAAGAGTTGTATTTGTATTTTGCGATTACGTTCAACTGGAGGTTAATTAAAGCGAACGCGCTCGCAAAGCTATCATATTTGATCATTTTACATTCATTCACGAAGGACAATATTTTGTTTTCGTGGTGATATCCAGTTTAGGTACCAAGCACGCTTTCCTGGACACACACTGAAGTTGACTTTATGTCCAAGGCTGGCTAGTTATTGGTGGTAAATGAGACAAACTTCGTTGTAGTGACCTTACCAGAGCCGGCTCCAGAGTCGGATTGGGTGTGTGTACGCCTTCTTGAGATATACAAATGCTGTAATGAATCCCTAATGTACAACGTATCAACAACGTACAATCAATTTACTGAAAAGCTGCAGAATGGATTTTAACCAAAGGCAGAGTATTTTATATACACGAAGATATATAAAATATATATAGATCACAAAAAGGTGCTTTTGTAAAACTTGTGACATGTTTTCAGCTAATAGAAAGTTTTTGTCAAACGATTAATACCACATATAATTATTAATTGGTTATTTCTTTTGCTTAGAATAGTAATATTGGAATATCGAATGTGAGTTTGAGTATCAAAATATTTGTAATAATCCACACTGCATTTTACCTTCAATTCATTTCGTACCCCACATATATTAGAAGGTAAAATTAAGTTTGAACTACTAGGAGCATTAAATTATTTTTTTGCAAAACGACACCACTAGAGCACATTGATTTATTGATCATCGGCTGTTGAATGTCAAACATTTGGTAATTTTGACATAGTCTTAGAAAGGAAACCCGCTACATCTTTCCATTAGTAGCAAGGACTCTTTTATATGCACAGACAGGATATACCATGTGTGGTACACCGGCTGGACCGAGAGTCGATCCTAAAACGATCGTGCATCAAGCGAGCGTTTTACCACAGGGCTACGTCCTGCCCACTAGGAGCATTAGGACTACCGAAAACAAAGCCAACATTACACTATATTATATAGATACTAGTATATATAAAAAAAATCACAATAAAGTCATAACTTTAATTGTTAAAAAACCCATTGCACTATTTTATATAGATATAATATATATTTCACAATAAAGTAATAACTTTAATTGTTAAAAAACATTACACTATATTATATATACTGTATTATACTGTATGTAATATATTGTTCACAATAAAGTCATACCTTTAATTGTTTAAAAAAAACCCCACGTTACACTATATTATATAGATATAATATATTTTTCACAATAAATTCGTAACTTTAATTGTAAAAAAGCTGTAAGTCAGAAACATGTTTCAAGGGCTACAAAGTTAGGTAGTATCCCCCATTTAAAACACCATTGACGAGGTGGAGGTGGGTGTAACAATTTAAAGTGCTAGTGATAACAAGTTGTTTTGAAGCACGGCTGTCTTGAGCCCACATTTCCTTTTCTTCAGGAACTCGTGTGCTCAGGCCGGCACAAGGGTCTCTGTACACTTTTCTAATTGGTCTTTACCGCACACATTTGAAACGAAGGGGCTGCTAATTGACCCTGAATTAGACATCTTACATTTCGGAAGATTCTCATTAGATTCATATTGAAAATCAAAGGTATTTGGGCCATCAGGGCAGAATATACCTCGATCAGCTCCCGTGCTGGGGTGTCGTTAAACATATATTCTATTCTATTATATTCTATTCTGTTCTATTCTATTCTGTTCTATTCTATTCGGTAAGCTCCCGTGGTGATCTAACTGTCTATGTGATGCATGGCGGTAAAACGTTCGCCACAGGCCACGCGTTCCTTGTTTACTTGGTAAATGGAAAAGCTCTATCTGGAATAATGTAAACATGCCAAATTGTAGACTACCCCGGAGTCTGACAATGCATATCTTGTAGCATCATTAATCTTTTCTGAATTTTACATTAAATTTGTTACAACAAATCTACCATCAATAATGTAAGCAGCATAATTGGTGTTTGGCTAGTGCAACCTAAACGATCCGAAAGGGCCGTACCTGGTGTGTGTGTGTGTGTGTGTGTGTGTGTGTGTGTGTGTGTGTGTGAGTATGTGTGTGTGAGTATGTGTGTGTGAGTATGTTTGTGTGTGTGTGTCTGTGTGTGTGTGTCTGTGTGTGTGTCTGTGTGTGCGTGTGCATGTGCGTGTGTGTGTGTGTGTGTGTGTGTGATTGGCTCTCTAGAAAATATGAACAAATGCTTTTTCAGTGTCAAAATACGTTTTCTCTGTAGCTGTGAAGTATTATGTATTACGGTAAGTCGTTAGGGTTTTCACTACTCCCCCTCGCAATTATTCTAGGCTAAGTACGAACCTGTGGCCTTGTTCCACGAATTGAACATAACTACCATATATCGGGCGGCACATAACCCAGTGGTAAAGGGCACGCCCGATGCGCGTCGGTGTGTTCATTGAACTATTTCTCGTTCCAGCCAGTGCACCACAACTGGTATAACAAAGGCCGTGGTATGTGCTATCCTGTCTGTGGGAAGATGCATATAAAAGATCCCTTGCTACTAATGGAAACATGTAGCGGGTTTCCTCTTTGACTGTGTCAAAATGACCATATGTTTGACATCCAATAGCCGATGATTAATAAATGAATGTGCTCTAGTGGTGTCGTTAAAGAAAACAGACTTTATAACTACCATATGGAGTTAATATGAGCTTAGCGCTAAGATCGCTTCTTTGAACGGCGCCCTGATCAGTCCGTTTCTGTGTTACTGTATGTCGTTTATTTCACGATGAGAATGTCTTGAATTGAAAGAGTAAAACAGAAAGACGACGATATTTAAAAATGTCTTACATTTTAATTTAGTTTAATGTGAAAGGACAAAACAACAACAACAACAACAACAACAACAACAAAAACAAAACAAAACAAAACAACAACAAAACAAAAGTAATTATTGTTTCCAGCAAATTAATATTTAATTTTTTAGTCATATGAGTGTTTGTTTTCAACTTAATCCACCAGTCTGTCGTTTTCTGACGTTGAAAACAGGCCATCGGACAATGTTTTGGAGAAATACGCCTAAGGCACAAATTTCATTTGTCACAACAATAATCGGATACACAGACGCATAGTATATGGAATCTACCTAACCTATTTGGCATTTGCATAGAAAGTACATGTTACACAGTACGTATACGTATTACGCATATGGACTACGGTTAACTAGAATTTGCCCCTAACTCGAGTGTTTCGTTACATAGTCTTAGACTTAGCGAGGAAACCCGCTACATTTTTCCATTAGTAGCAATGGGTCTTTTATATGCACCATCCCATAGACAGGATAGCACATACCACG